>NC_074683.1:24800615-25100615 GCF_029448725.1 Salvelinus fontinalis | reverse complement strand
GGCTATAGGAAGCTCCTCATATCCATGAGACCACAACTATATTTCAAATAAAATCTAAAATAAAATCACACTTTATTTGTCACATGCGCCGACTACAACAAGTGTAGACCTTACGTTGAAGTGCTTACTTACAAGCCCTTAAAACCTCTCTGGGATATGTGGGACGCTACGTCCCACCTCAACAACAGCCAGTGAAATTGCAGGGCGCCAAATTCAAAACAGAAATCCCATAATTAAAATTCCTCAAACATACAAGTATTATGCACCATTTTAAAGATAAACTTCTTATAAATCCAGCCACAGTGTCCGATTTCAAATAGGCTTTACGGTGAAGCCCACCAAACGATTATGTTAGGTCAGCACCTAGTCACAGAAAACCATACAGCCATTTTCCAGCCAAGGAGAGGGCTCACAAAATTCAGAAATAGTGATCAAATGAATCACTAACCTTTGATGATCTTCATCAGAAGGCACTCACAGGACTTCATGTTACACAATAAATGTGTGTTTTGTTCGATAAAGTTAATCTTTATGTCCAAAAACCTCATTTGAAATTGGTGTTTTATGTTCAGAAATGCATTGTCTCAAACAAACATCCGGTGAAAGTGCAGAGAGCCACATCAAATTACAGAAATACTCATAATAAACATTGATAAAAGATACAAGTGTTATGCATGGAATTATAGATAAACTTCTCCTTAATGCAACCACTGTGTCAGATTTCAAAAAGGCTTTATGGCGAAAGCACACCTTGCGATTATGTTTGGTCAGCGCCAAGTCACAGAAAAACATACAGCCATTTTCCAAAGAAGGAGAGGTGTCACAAAACTCAGAAATAGCGTTATAAATATTCACTTACCTTTGATGATCTTCATCGGAATGCACTCCCAGGAATCCCAGTTCCACAATAAATGTTTGTTTTGTTCGATAAAGTCCATAATTTATGTCCAAATACCTCCTTTTTGTTCACGCGTTTAGCCCAGTAATCCAAATGCTCAATGCGCGATCGCTTAGTTCAGACGAAAAATCGGAAAAGTTATATTACAGTTCATAGAAACATGTCAAACGATGTATAGAATCAATCTTTAGAATGTTTTTTATCATAAATCTTCAATAATGTTTCAACCGGAGAATTCCTTCGTCTTTAGAAAGGAAAAGGAACGCAGCTACCTCTCACGGGTGCGCGCCTGACTGAGCTCATGGCATTCTGCCAGACAACAGATTGAATCAGCTCTTATTCTCTCCCCCTTCACAGTAGAAGACTGAAACAAGGTTCTAAAGACTGTTGACATCTATTGGAAGACTCGGGAAGTGCAATATGACCCCATAGACACTGTATATTCGATAGGCAATGACTTGAAAAACTAAAAACCTCAGATTTCCCACTTCCTGGTTGTATTTTTTTCTCAGGTTTTTGCCTGCCATATGAGTTATGTTAAACTCACAGACATCATTCAAACAGTTTTAGAAACTTCAGAGTGTTTTCTATCCAAATCTACTAATAATATGCATATTCTAGCTTTTGGGCCTGAGTAGCAGGTAGTTTACTTTGGGCCCCTTATCATCCAAGCTACTCAATACTGCCCCCCAGGCACAAATAAGTTAAAAAACAATGCAGTTCAAGAAGTGTTAAGAAAATATTTACCAAGTCAACTAAAGTAAACAATAATCAAAAGTAGCGCAATAAAATAACAATAACGAGGTTATCTACAGGGGTACCGGTACTGAGTCAGTGTGCGGGGGTACAGGTTAGTTGAAGTAATTTGTACATGTAGGTAGGGGTGAAGCGACTATATATATATAATAAACAGCGAGTAGCGGGTGTCAATGTACAGGGTGGTGTCAATGTACAGTAAATAGTCCAGTGGCCATTTTATTAATTGTTCAGTAGTCTAATGGTTTGGGGTTAGAAGCTGTTAAGGAGCCTTTTGGTCCTAGACTTGGCGCTCCGGTATCACTTGCTGTGCGGTAGCAGAGAAAACAGTCTATGAATTTGGTGACTGGAGTCTCTGACAATTTTATGGGCTTTCCTCTGACACCCCCTATTATATAGGTCCTGGATGGCAGGAAACATGGACCCAGTGATGTACTGGGCCGTTTGTATTACCCTCTGTAGCGGCTTACGGTGATCTCGATGGTGCAGCTGTATAACTTTTTGAGGATCTAGGGACCCATGCCAAATCTTTTCAGTCTCCTGTGGTGGAAAAGGTTTTGTCGTACCCTCTTCACGACTGTCTTGGTGTGTTTGGACCATGATAGTTCGTTGGTGATGTGGACACCAAGGAACTTGAAACTCCACTACAGCCCCGTCAATGTTAATGGGGGCCTGTTCGGCCCGCCTTTTCCTGTAGTCCACAATCAGCTCCTTTGTCTTGCTCACATTGAGGAAGAGGTTGTTGTCTTGGCACCACACTGACAGTTCTCTGACCTCCTCCCCATAGGCTGTCTCATCGTTGTCGGTGATCAGACCTACCATTGTTGTGTCGTCAGCAAACTTAATGATGGTGTTGGAGTTGTGTTTGGCCACGCAGTCGTGGGTGAACAGGGAGTGCAGGAAGGGTCTAAGTACACACCCCTGAGGAGCCCCAGTGTTGAGGATTTACGTGGCAGACGTGTTGTTGCCACCCTTTCCACCTCGTGGCGGCCCGTCAGGAAGTCCAGGATCCAGCTGCAAAGGGAGGTGTTTAGTCCAAGGGTCCTTAGCTTAGTGATGAGCTTCGTGGGCACTATGGTGTTGAACGCTGAGCTGTAGTCAATGAACAGCATTCTCACATAGGTGTTTATTTTGTTCAGGTGGGAAAGGGCAGTGTTTATCTGTTGGGGAGGTATGCGAATTGGAGTGGGTCTAGGGTATCCGGGAGGATGCTGTTGATGTGAGCAATGACCAGCCTTTCAAAGCACTTCATGGCTACCGACGTAGTGCTACGGAGCGGTAATCATTTTGGCAGGTTACCTTCACTTCCTTGGGCACAGGGACTATGGTGGTCTGCTTGAAACATGTAGGTATTTCTGAAATGGTCAGGGAGAGGTTGAAAATGTCAGTGAAGACACTTGCCAGTTTTTGAGTACACATCCTGGTAATCCGTCTGACCCTGTTTAAAGGTCTCGCTCACATCGGCTAACGAGAGCGTTATCACACAGTTATCTAGAAAAGCTGGTGCTCTCGTGCATGATTCAGTGTTGCCTGCCTCGAACAACAGCTTTTTCCAGCCATTCATTCCCTTCGGAGAATGTGTTGTGATGCTGTCATCCTAATCTAGATACTGTCAGAACCATATATAGAGATCTGTTTGGCTCTAGCTACTCTTAGTCCAGTCAGAAGTGCAAGGCCTTGACTGTGTCCATCCAGCACGCTAGCAGTCTGCACACAAAGAAACAGTCTGTGATTGCTTGATGAGCACAATGCCTACATGACTCACTCTCACTCTTTTTCACTCTGTTTCTCGCTGCCTCTCTCTCTCACACGCACACACACACATGCACCCAGACAAACACAGTCTCTGAGGATGATTGAGCAGGAGAGATTTGACTTGATGGCACATTGAGGCATGAAATGGACATTGAAGATTCCATATGTTGTTTTTACACAGTAATTAGAATCTGTCTCTGAGTCTCTCTATCGCTCCCTCTGTTTCTCCCTTTTTATTCTCCGCTGTCTGTCTCTCTCCACACACGCAGACACACACACAAACACATACACACACAAATGTCTCTCTCACACAAACACAACCTGGTTGATGTGTATGGATTAAGCTTCACATGATAGCTTCCCTCACCATCATGCCTAGCCTGAAGGGCAATCATTGGCTTCTGTTCCCTACGAGGTCTCCAGTGACACATATAACCACATTATCCAGGTCAACTCCTCTGATGGTTCGTTTAGATCTCTCTCTCTCCATCTATACAAGTCTAATAGGGGTGTCTGATAGCGTTGTCTTGAGCCAGTCCTACCCAGCCCTGACCACAAAGTTGCTTGCTTTAAACTCTAACCATGTGGAAAGTCACAGGTCAGGTACGAACAGTGACCACATCTCCACCAGCAGGGCTCTTCATCCCAGGGAATCTATAATAGGATTATATCCCTCCCTGGCGGTCCTCAACATGAGAGGGGATATCTAATGTCTTCAGTTACCTGCTGGGCACCCTGTTTACTCATGATTTACTGACTTTGAGCTGGTTTTAATGAATTGGGGAATAGAAAATATACTAAAATACAGCATACTGCCTAATTTATTGTCTGAGAGAAGAGAAACCACCATGTATTTTTTCATTCATTCATCTGTCACCATGGCGACCTCTGAGTGTGTTGTGATGCGTTGCACTCACAGATGCGACCACTTTGTGTTTCATTGGGTATGCAAATTTGTTTGGGATATGCAAATGTATGGATCTGTGCTTATTGTTATTCACTGCCCCAGAGACAAGTTAGGCTGGTGCTTCATTGTTGATTCAATCTTGTTTATCCAGTTTTAATTGATCAAAAACACATTGTGGCATACACTGAGTATATCAAACATTAGGAACACCTTCCTAATATTGAGTTTTATCTGTCGGTAAATTGAATCTACAAGGTGTAGAAAGCATTCCATAGGGATGCTGGCTCATGTTGACTCCAATGCTTCCCACAGTTGTGTCCAGTTGGATGTCCTTTGGGTGGTGGACCATTCTTGATACATACGGGAAACTGTTGAGCATGAAAACCCAGCAGTGTTGCAGTTCTTGACACAAACCGGTGCGCCTGGCACCTACTACCATACCCCGTTCAAAGACACTGAAATATTTTGTCTTGCCCATTGACCCTCTGAAGGACATACATACACAATCCATGTCTCAACTGTCTCAAGGTATAAAAATCCTTATTTAACCTGTCTCCTCCACTTAATCTACACTGATTGAAGTGGATTTAACAAGTGACATCAATAAGGAATCATAGCTTTCACCTGGATTCACATGGTCAGTCAATGTCGTGGAAAGAGCAGGTGTTCTTAATGTTTTGTATATTCAGTGTATATCCAGATACAGTTGAAGTCGGAAGTTTACAAGTTTACACACTAAGGTTGGAGTCATTAGAACTCATTTTTCAACCACTCCACAAGTTTCTTGTTAACAAACTATAGTTTTGGCAAGTCGGTTAGGGCATCTACTTTGTGCATGACACAAGTCATTTTTCCAACAATTGTTTACAGACAGATTATTTCACTTATAATTCACTGTATCACAATTCCAGTGGGTCAGAAGTTTACATACACTAAGTTGACTGTGACTTAAACAGCTTGGAAAATTCCAGAAAATTATGTCATGGCTTTAGAAGCTTCTGATAGGCTAATTGACATCATTTGAGTCAATTGGAGGTGTACCTGTGGATGTATTTCAAGGCCTACCTTCAAACTCAGTGCCTCTTTGCTTGACATCACGGGAAAATCAAAAGAAAACAGCCAAGACCTCAGAAAAAAATTGTAGACCTCCACAAGTCTGGTTCATCCATGGGAGCAATTTCCAAATGCCTGAAGGTACCACGTTCATCTGTACAAGCAATAGTACACAAGTATAAACACCATGGGACCACGCAGCTGTCATATCGCTCAGGAAGGAGACGCGTTCCGTCTCCTAGAGATGAACATACTTTGGTGCGAAAAGTGCAAATGGGTCTTCCAAATTGACAATGACCCCAAATACTTCCAAAGTTGTGGCAAAATGGCTTAAGAACAACAAAGTCAAGGTATTGGAGTGGCCATCACAAAGCCCTGACCTCAATCCTATAGAACATTTGTGGGCAGAACTGAACTGAACCTTATTCAGTTACACCAGCTCTGTCAGGAGGAATGGGCCAAAATTCACCCAACGTATTGTGAGAAGCTTGTGGAAGGCTACCTGAAACGTTTGACCCAAGTTAAACAATGTTAAGGCAATGCTACCAAATACGAATTGAGTGTATGTAAACTTCTGACCCACTGGGAATGTGATGAAAGAAATAAAAGCTGAAATAAATCATTCTCTCTACTATTATTCTGACATTTCACATTCTTAAAATAAAGTGGTGATCCTAACTGACCTAAGACAGGGAATTTTTACTAGGATTAAATGTCAGGAATTGTGAAAAACTGACTTTAAATGTATTTGGCTAAGGTGTATGTAAACACGGATCATAACAAAATTGAACATCTGATAGTGAAATGTTAGTGTTTTCAACTGCCATCTTGATGTTGTAGTAAAGAGAGAGAGAATCTACTGGGAGAAATATCATAGTGTGCAATCAGCAGCAAGATTTGTGACCTGTTGCCACAAGTAAAGGGCAATCATTGTTATACAACCCATATTTATGTTTATTTTTGTACTTTTGCACATCGTTACAACACTGTATATAGCCATAGTATGACATTTGAAATATCTTTATTCTTTTGGAACTTCTGTGAGCGTAATGTTTACCGTTAATTTTTGTTGTTTATTTCACTTTTGTTTATTACCTACTTCACTTGCTTTAGCAATGGTAACATATGTTTCCCATGCCAATAAAGCCCTTAAATTGAAATTGAATTGAATTGAGTAGAGAGTGAGAGAGAGAGTGAGAGAGTGAGTGAGTGAGTGAGTGAGTGAGTGAGTGAGTGAGTGAGTGAGTGAGTGAGTGAGTGAGAGAGTGAGAGAGAGAGAGAGAGAGAGAGAGAGAGAGAGAGAGAGAGAGAGAGAGAGAGAGAGAGAGAGAGAGAGAGAGAGAGAGAGAGAGAGAGAGAGAGAGAGAGAGAGAGAGAGAGAGGGAGAGAGAGAGAGAGAGAGAGAGAGAGAGAGAGAGAGAGAGAGAGAGAGAGAGAGAGAGAGAGAGAGAGAGAGAGACTCTGCTCTGCTGTGGTGTGGTGTGGCCTCTTGGCTCTACTCCACTTTAATCTATAACCCCCATGGAGAGAAGTGCAGTGCTGTGAACTTGGCAGCGATCTGATTGGCTGAGGTGAGAGGGGGTTAGAGAGGGGGGAGAGGGTGGAGATTTGGGTGAAGGGGAGAGGGAGGTGATGGGGGAGAAGGGGGTGTATCGGTGACAGGGACGCAGCTGGTAGAAGAGCGTCTCTCACTGTGTTGGTATCTGCAGCATGCCGAGCAAGCGACGTGTGAAGTACAAAAGATAAATCCCTCAGGAGAGCCCTGCATATGTCAAGTATATCGTCCCATTATGCCAATCCATTTATCAAGCCACTGAATGCCAATTAAAATCCCAGGATGGTGCAGGTACAGTATATGGTACCTGGGCTGCTGGCGCCGGAATGCAGCTACAGCTGAGCTTCTTTGGCACGCTAGGTTGAGCACGTGCTCACTGCTCCTCTCCACACCCCAGAAGATCTCTCCCTTTGAAAGGGTTGGCCAGGCCAAGGCATGCACACAGACAAAGACAAACACACACACCACACCCAGCAGTGATGTGCTGTGCAGAAACAGGGCAGCGATGCCCCACTTTCTCTTTCAGCCTGTTTCATGTTGCCTGCCTGGCCCCCTGGTGAAGATGTCAAGGATGAGGCTAAGCATGGCCTGCTCTGTGTCAAATTTCCTGCTCAGCGTGGAAATCAGATGAGGGTAATTCCATCCTAGATGATGGAACGGGTGATTGGATTCAGCTGGATGTGTGCATGGCTGTTTGCCTCTGTAACAGTCACCTGGACCACAACTGATCCTAGGACAGGGAGAGAGAGAGAGAGCAGGAGAGGGAATGGAGAGGAAGAAAGAAAGAGAAAGAGGAAAAGAGAGAGAGCGACTATGAAAACAGAAGGAGAATAAATTGTGACATTTCCCTTTAAGAAGAAATTGTAGAAAAAGCAAATGAAAGCATTATGGGACAGGGGTGTTCTCAGTGAGAGATGCACAGAAAGTTGCTTGTTAACCTTTACTTAACACCCATCCTGGATCCGGGAGCATCCTCATCAGTAAAAGCTAACTAGCATAGCCTAGCATAGCGCCACAAGTAAATAATAGCATATAAATATCATGAAATCACAAGTCCAAAACAGCAAATGAAAGATAAACATCTTGTGAATCCAGCCATCATTTCCGATTTTTAAAATGTTTTAGAGCGAAAACACAATATGTATTTCTATTAGCTAACCACAATAGCCAAAGACTCAACCGCATATTTTCACCATGTTTCTACCGCATAGGTAGCTATCACAAAACCGACCAAATATAGATATAATTAGTCACTAACCAAGAAACAACTTCATCAGATGACAGTCTTATAACATGTTATACAACACATTTATGTTTTGTTCGAAAATGTGCATATTTGAGGTATAAATCATAGTTTTACATTGCAGCTACCATCAAAAATATCACCAAAGCAGCCAGAATAATTACAGAGAGCAACGTGAAATACCTAAATACTCATCATAAAACATTTATGAAAAATACATGGTGTACAGCAAATGAAAGATAAACATCTTGTGAATCCAGCCAATATTTCCGATGTTTTAAGTGTTTTACAGCGATAAGACAATATAGCATTATATTAGCTTACCACAATAGCCAAACACACAACCGCATTTATTCACCGCATAGATAGCATTCGCAAAAACCAGCAAAAGATATAAAATTAATCACTAACCTTGACCAACTTCATCAGATGACAGTCTTTTAACCTGTTTGGGCTGCAAACCCGATGTCGGAACGAAAATGACAACAGCTGCAGGGCGCGAAATTCAAAATCTATTTTTTTTTAATATTTAACTTTCACACATTAACAAGTCCAATACAGCATTTGAAAGATAAACATCTTGTCAATCCAGCCAACATGTCCGATTTTTTAAATGTTTTACAGAGAAAACACCACATATATTTATGTTAGCTCACCACCAAATACAAAAGTGGACAGACACGTATGAATATGATTATGATGTATGAATTATGATTCAAGTAGCATGCACAAGCCAACCGAAATAAACTAAAACCAACCTAAAGAACCCAGAAAAAACTACCTCAGATGACAGTCATATAACATGTTACACAATAAATCTATGTTTTGTTCATAAAAAGTGCATATTTTAGCTATAAATCAGTTTTACATTGATGCTACCATAAATGCTACCACATAGCTACAGTCTGAATCCAGACGGGAGTAGCCAGAGAAAATACAGACACAAACGTCGACTACTAATTACACCTCATAAAACATTTCAGAAAAACATATGGTGGATAGCTAATGAAAGACAGATATCGTGTGAATAAAGCCAATATTTCCGATTTTTGAAGTGTTTTACAGCGAAAACACAATATATCGTTATATTAGCTAACAACATAAGCTAGCATAAGGCAGCACTGATTCTAGTCAAGCGCTAGCCTAGCACAGTTAGCACAGTTAGCATTGAACAGTTCGACAGATATATGGAAAAGCATCCCAAATTGGGCCCTTATCTTTGTTGATCTTCCATCAGAATGTTGTAACGGGGTCCAATGTCCAGTACAGTCTTTAGTTGGGTTCCAGAACGAACTATTTCCCTCTTTGGTTAGCAAGCACAATGGCGCTAATCGGCTAACGTGCGGCGCTAATCTGTCTTTCTTCAAAAAATTCTTCCGTCGCATCACATCTAAAGTCCAGAATAAATTGCAATAATATAATTAAAGTATATTGAAAAAACATACTTTAGGATGATTTTGTGACATGTATCAAATAATATCGAAGTCAGAGATCATATTCACCTTAATCGACCTTCTTCCAGTAGCCGAGACCAAATTCTGCTTCGCGCCCGGAATTTTTTTTTAACTGCGCAGGTCTCACAAGAAGGTGTGGTATTCAGTCCATGGACGAGATATTCGACTCCTTTCAATTCTCACTTCCGCATTACACCCTGATGAAGGCGTATGACGTGTTTCTACGGTCCTAAGTGTAATGACCATTTATAGACAAGGTCTTAAAGAGACACATCGCATTTTGGAAATCTCAATTCGGCTGGGAAAATGGCTGTAAAAATATTTCTGTTCGACTTAGAGAAATAATTCAAACCTTTTTAGAAACTATAGACTGTTATCTATCCAACAGTAGTAAATATATGCATATTGTAAAATAAAAAATTTCTTAAGAGGCCGTTTGAAAATGTGCACATATTTTCCAGTTTTTTCAATATTCACCCTGCAGCCTGAAGAAGATAACATCAGGTTATACAATACACTTATGTTTTGTTCGAAAATGTGCATATTTAGAGCTGCAAACCGTGGTTATACATTGTGAATATGTAGCATCGATTCACCAGAATGTCCGGAGCTATTTTGGACACTCACCTAATCTGACCAAAGAACTCATCATAAACTTTACATAAAAATACTTGTTGTATGGCAAATGAAAGATACGCTGGTTCTTAATGCAACCGCCGTGTTAGATTTAAAAAAATAACTTTACCATAACAAACAGCTTGCGTTATTGCGAGACATCGCCCGCCAAAACGGCAGAGAATAGGAATAACATTTTCCACAGAAATATGAAATAACATCATAAATTGTTCTTACTTTTGTTGAGCTTCCATCAGAATCTTGTACAAGGAGTCCTAGGTCGAGAATAAATCGTTGTTTGGTTTTAGAATGTCCTTTTCTCCTGTCGAATTCGTGCCACAATGCTAGCCAATGTTGATGACGTTCCCAGTTTCTCTCGACGCAAAGAACGGAAAACTCCAAAAGTCCAAATAAACGTTGAATAAACTGATAGAACTCAGGTTGAAAAAACCTGCTTTACGATGTTATTATCACATGCATCAAATAAAATCAGAGCCGGAGATATTAGCCATGTATACCGAACGCTTATCATAAGACAATATGGAGGTGCTTCCCGCGCCTAGGTAGAGAAAGGAAATTCTGGACACGTCATTCCAAGAGCTCTTGTTCGACCTTAGATCAAGCTAGACACCCCATTCCACCTTCCACTGCCTGTTGACATCTAGTGGAAGGCGTATGAAGTGCATGCATAGCCTCGTTTTCAGATTTTTCACTTCCTGTCTGGAAGTTTGCTGCAAAATGAGTTCTGTTTTACTCACAGATATAATTCAAACAGTTTTAGAAACTTGAGAGTGTTTTCTATCCAATAGTAATAATAATATGCATATTGTATGATCTAGAATAGAGTACGAGGCAGTTTAATTTGGGCACGATTTTTTCCAAAGTGAAAACAGCGCCCCCCTATTGACAAGAAAATGAAGGTCCATTTCAGATGACTGTTGTTTCTGGTGGGATAATAACAACTCATTCTAGTCCACAGTGAGACATTTGAATCCCTCGACAAACACTTTAACATAGTCTGATTTAAATAGCCGTTTCCTATTCCCATGGATGTGGTTCAGATGCTCCATGGTTGCACACACACACACACACATACGCACGCAGGCACACACACATAACACACACTGTTGGGGAGTAATGAAATCAGTTACAATACCAGCTAAAATGTTGTAATCAGATTACAGATACTTTTGAAAAACTAACATTACTTCTACATTCAGAAAAGGATGTTTGCGGAAAAATACATTATGGCACCATTCTGTTTTCTTAATGAATATTCAATTCAGCATTGAAAAAAGGTGAAAGTTTGTTCCACCTGAGCTAGTCTGACCACAAGTCAGAGACCACTATGATGGGAAAACAAGCCACGTCGCGGACACCGACGCCCCGTAGCACTCCTCAGAGCATGCGCAGACCAGCTGGCTGGAGTGTTTATGGACATATTCAATCTCTCCCTATCCCATTCTGCTGTCTCCACATGCTTCAAGGTGTCCACTATTGTTCCTGTACCCAAGAAAGCAAAGGTAACTGAACAAAATTACTATCGCCCCACAGCACTCACTTCTGTCATCATGAAGTGCTTTGAGAGGATAGTTAAGGATCATGTCACCTCTACCTTACCTGACACCCAAGACCCACTTAAACTGACTTATAGATCCACAGACGATTCAATCGCCATCCCACTGCACACTACCCTCTAAGCTCATCATTAAGCTCCGGGCCCTGGGTCTGAAACCCGCCCTGTGCAACTGGGTCCTAGACTTCCTTGAGTGGCTGGCCCCAGGTGGTGATGGTAGGAATCAACACCTCCACTTTGCTGATCCTCAACACAGGGGCCCCACAAGGGTGCGTGCTCAGCCCCCTTGTGTACTGTCTGTTCACCCATGATTGCATGCCTCCAACTCAATCATCAAGTTTGCAGATGACACAACAGTAGTAGGACTGATTACCAACAATGACGAGACAGCCTACAGGGAGAAGGTGAGGGCCCTGGTGGAGTGATGCCAGGAAAATAACTTCTCCCTCAACGTCAACAAAACGAAGGAGTTGATTGTGGTCTTCAGGAAACAGCAGATGGAGCACGCCCCTATTCACATAGGGGCTGCAGTGGACAAGGTGGAAAGCTTCAAGTTCCTCTGCGTACACATCACTGACAATCTGAAATGGTCCACCCACACAGACAGTGTGGTGAAGAAAGCGCAGGAGGCTGAAGAAATTTGTCTTGGTCCCTAAGATCCTCACAAACTATTAAAGATGCACAATTGAGAGCATCCTGTTGGGCTGTAGGACTGTAGCCTGCAGGACACTCCAGAGGGTGGTGTGATCTGCCCAACGCATCACCGGGGACACACTGCCTGACCTCCAGGAAACCTACAGCACCCAATGTCACAAGAAGGCCTAAAAAAGATCATCAAGGACATCAACCACCCGAGCCACAGCCTGTTCACCACGCTATCATCCAGAAGGCAAGGTCAGTACAGGTGCATCAAAGCTGGGACCGAGAGACTGAAAAACAGCTTCTATCTCAAGGCCATCAGACTCTTCAATAGCCATCGCTAGCTGGCTACCACCCGGTTACTCAACCCTGCATCTTAGAGGCTGCTGTCCTATATACATGGACATGGAATCACTGGCCACTTTAATAATGAAACACTAGTCACTTTAATAATGTTTAAATAATGTTTACATACTGCTTTACTCATCTCATATGTACGGTATATACTGTATTCTATTCTACTGTATTTTATTCAATGCCACTCCGACATTGCTCGTCTTAATATTTATATATTTCTTAATTCCATTATTTTACTTTTAGATTTGTGTGTATTGTTGTGAATTGTTAGATACTACTGCACTGTTGGAGCTAGGAACACAAGCATTTCGCTACATCCGCAATAACATCTGCTAAATATGTATATGTGACCAATAACATTTCATTTGATTTGATGACACACTAAATGCGTTTGATGGGTCCTTTTTGTCTTCTAATGCCTCTTAAGGGGAAGGTAATCTAAAAGTAACTGAAAGTAATCATATTACGTCACTGAGTTTGTGTAAGCTAAAGTTTTGTTACTGAATACAATTTTGGACAAGTAACTAGTAACTGTAACAGATTACATTTATAAAGTAACCTACCCAATCCTGCACACACACACACACACACACACACACACACACACACACACACACACACACACACACACACACACACACACACACACACACACACACACACACACACACACATCTGCTGATGGATTCAATTAGCTGCAACATATCGGCACCCGCGTGGACTGTTGCTAGTGGGTTTGTTTGTCCTGAGGGGACTCTGTTGCTACGGATCTACTCATCTACTCTCTCACTCATTTGTTATTTTGACAGCTTTTCTGCATCATCATCTGACTGACCTCATGATCGGCTGTGAATGGTTAAACATTTACCATCGAGTCGCCCAGTTTTTGACAATGAAAAGCATTTATCCACTAAGCTGGCCCTTATGGTAAAAACGCATGAATTTCACATGTGAATGTGTGATCTCGTGATCACGTGAGTTAATGTGAAGTTAATGTGATAACAGGTGACAACATGTGAAGCAACATGTGATATTGTGAGCACGTGAAAGCACGATCTCATGTGAAATAAATGTGACATAGGGATAGGGATGTATATGTGACATAGGGATGCAAAATCTCCACTTGACACCATGACACTAAACAAGTGACAACATTTGAGCACATGTGAAAACCCAGGTTTCAAATGTAATTTAGAACATTTTTACTTTGAGAGGCACAACTGACATTAATTCAATTTAAACAGTCATGGTCCCCTGCAGATTATGTCTAGTTCCCAGTTTGTTCCAGGGATGTCCCCAAGGACGTTCTTAGAACGTTGTTTCATGGTCCCCTGGAGGTTTTTGTCTAGTTGAGGTGAAAATATACAACTAGTTAGAGTATTTTTACTGCTAAAAATACCTGAAGTTTCTGCTGCGCTACCAGGTCTGTGGACATAATGGAGATTAGCAAGAACACACTTCTGCACTTTGTCTAAAGTTGCAGTAACAATAAAGTAAATATATACAACAACTTGAAGGCATTATTTCTATCAAGTAACAGTATGCTGATTTCAATTACTGTAGAATGTTGTACTGTGAACACAATTATGACTGAGCCTTAAATGGGATTTGAACTCATAACCTCTTTGTTGCTAACAACCTGAAATGTCCTGCTACAGTACAGCAACACCACCAGATCTGTGAACATTTAAGCGATTTGGCCAAAGACTTATTGGCAAGAATGGATTTCTGCACTTTCTAAAAGCTGCCCAGAATTAAGTAAATAATTGTCCAATTATCACCATCAACATAACATCAACTTAAAGCTAGCAATGCTCAAGGACACTTGACATAGAGTATTCCATTATTTGAGGATTTGAACTTGCAAGCACATAAACTAGTAAAACATTTGCGCTGATGAATGGCACAAATACAACATATTTTAGACCATGCCACCAAATATGCTAATGAGACCCCCCCCACCTACATTTCTAAGTACAATAATGATTGTAACTAACGCTGCATTTGTCAACATGTGGGAAGTGGGAATATACCACAACTGGTAAATTCCCACCTCCCACATTTTATAAAGCACAGCTTTATATTTAATATATTTGGTAGGAAAATGTACCTTTTTGTACACCATAGAACAACACTGTACCGTAACAGTACTCTTATTTTTGAGTGTGAGGATATACACTTAGTGGCCAGTTTATTAGGTACACCACCCAGTTCACAAAAATGATTCACATGGCCGTGGCTTGCTAAATAGAGCATGCAGACAGGTGTCGAGGCATTCAGTTACTGTTCAATTGAACGTTACAATGGGCAAAATTAATTACCTAAGTGACTTTGAGCATGGTATGATCGTCGGTGCCTGGCGCACCGGTTCCTGTAGCTCAGAAACTTCCGGCCTGTGCTTTTCACGCACAACGGTGTCTAGGGTTTACCGGGAATGGTGCGACAAATAAAAACATACAGTCAGCGGCAGTCCTGTGGGGGAAAACAGTTAGTTGATGAGAGAGGTTGAAGGAGAATGGCAAGAATCGTGCAAGCTAACAGGTGGGCCACAAACAGGGAAATAACAGCGCAGTACAAGAGTGGTGTGCAGAACGGAATTTCGGAACTCATCGGTCTTGTGAAGGATGGGCTATTGCAGCAGATGACCACACAGGGTTCCACTCCTAACAGCTAAAAACAAGAAGAAGCGGCTCCAGTGGGGACTCGATCACCAGCACTGGACAATTGAGGAGTGGAAAAACATTGCCTGGTCCAATTAATCCCGGTTCCTGTTGTGTCATGCTGATGGCAGATTAGGATTTGGCATAATCAGCATGAGTTCATGACCCCATCCTGCCTGGCGTCAAAAGTACAGGCTGGTGGCGATGGTGTGGGGGAAATATTCCTGGCACACGCTACAGGGGGGCCCAACCCAGTACTAGATGGGTGTACCTAATAAACTGGTAACTAAATAACCATCTGGAGGCACTGCTGAGACATTAATGCACACTTAGGGCTAGATTCTAGCAGACACCTGCATAGTGGTTGTTTTGGCGGTGGCAGAGGTGGAACTGAGTTAGAGCTGTAAAATCCACAAGTATCTCCTGGCGTTATTCCTGAAGCGGAAATTGCCATTGGCTGCACGGAGCTGCATTAGGAGGAATCCCATGCAGCCTAGTTTACAAGTTGGAACACTGGAATGTGATATGTAATCTACACCTTGATACGACT
Organism: Salvelinus fontinalis; assembly: GCF_029448725.1. Taxonomy (NCBI): domain Eukaryota; kingdom Metazoa; phylum Chordata; class Actinopteri; order Salmoniformes; family Salmonidae; genus Salvelinus; species Salvelinus fontinalis. The sequence continues at coordinate 25,084,597 of NC_074683.1, read as the reverse complement.
GATAGAAATCGTCATTCTTTTCTTTAGTGATTTTCAATTTGAATGGGATTATTTCTATATAACTTACACTTTCTCATTCTGAATTTCTAATGTTAGTTGGACGGGTGTGGCTTAGTGGCAATGACCACACAAGCAGTTCTAATTCAGTTACACCTCCAACACTGCCAAAACACCTGCTATTCGGGTGTCCGCTATCTCGTGTTTACACTTGATCTGATTAATGTCAAATGTCCCTGAGCACTGCTACTTTTTAGTTGGGGATGTCAGATAATCGTACAATTATAGACTTGATTCTGGGCAACTTTTAGCAAAGTGCAGAAATGCATTCTTACCAATAAGTCTATGGCTGATCTCTGTCATACCCACAGACCTGGTGGCAAAGCAGGAAATTCAAGGTTGCCGTCATTTAAAAAATGTGTTCATATCCCACGTGTGGTTTCATCCTAAGTATGCTAACCAATGTTGAGGTCAATTCCATTTAAGTTCCAGACAATTCAGAAAGTAAACCCAATTCCACATTTTCCGATATTGAAAATACTTGAATTAGAATTAGAATTTCTGTGTACTTCCAAATTACAATTTGTTGTTGTATATTTACTGACAAAATACAGTTCGGCTGTAGAAACACATTAAAAGTTGTTTCCACTGCCTTCACCACAACTCAGAAGCTGATAACTTACTATAGATTTAAAGGAAAACATTTTTTACAGTTTATGCCATAAGCACATCTAAAGTATCATATAAGTTTAAATGCAATTGTGAATGAGGCTAATTTGCAGGAAGGGCCAAAAAGTGCATTGCGATTGACAGTAAATTTATAGCAAAACACTAATATAGTATACTATTACTGTAGAAATGTACGTATAATGACTCAAATTGACCACAAAGTTAACAGCAATGGCTGGCTGTGTTATCACATGTTGAACCACATGATTTCGTACATGGAAAATCACATCAATCATGTGAAAACATGTTTTTAGAAGACTTCATATGTGACATTTCACATGAAAACATGTGATTTTGAAATGTGATCATGTTTTCAAATGTGCAATTCCATGTGTTATCGCTGTTCAGCTAAAATATCACACCATTGGGGATTTGAACTCACCACCTGTAGATTTGAAGTATTATTCAAATCTTCTGCACCACAACATCTGGAGTATTTGCCTAAACATTCATTACCTATAATACATCTCTGCACTTAGCAAAAGTGCCATCTGCACTGCTATTTCAGTTATTCTGACTATTCTCTCATCATTGATTACATTTACTTATTTCAGCAATTTGAGGGTTTTCTGTGACGTTGTCTAATGTTGATGGGCATATTATTTTACTTTAATGTTACTCCTGAATCACTATGATAAATATAATAGTTTTTATTTTTTAACAAGGCAGAGATTTACAGTAATTTGAAGTTCAAAGTGTAGGAATTCAGATGAACTGATTTACTCACACAGACATTGTGGCAAAGTGTAAAATTTGGAATGCTGTGAACCAAGAGGTTGTAATTTCAAATCCCAGGTAAGAAAATGTTAAATAATAATTTCTGCGTAAATAAACATACACAACGTAGTTGTTTGTCAAATATCTAAATTGAAAACACTGTGTGTATTATGTTGACTGCATTTTGTTTGCAAGGCATCACATGTGAGATCTCATGTGAAAATTTGAATTCACATCTGGAAGGTTATGTGATCACATGGGAAAAATCCACATGTGAAGTGTTCAAAAACACATGGTTTCACATTTGTATTTGTACTTATTATGGATCCCCATTAGGTGCTGCCAAGGCAGCAGCTAATCTTCCGGCAGTTCAGCAACATAACACAGTTACATACAGTTTAAAATACTACATTACATTACATTTCATAGCACATTACCCAACACATTCAGTATGCTCCCTCAGGCCACCACTCCACCACCACATATTTACAATACAAGATCCATGTGCACGTGTGTGTAGAGTTTGTGTTCTATCATGTGAATGTGTGTCTGTGCCCGTGTGTGTCTCTTCACAGTCCCCACTGTTACATAAGAGGTATTTTTATCTGTTTTTTAAATCCGATTTTGCTGCTTGCACATGTGAAAATCCACATAGTCACATGTGAAGTGTTTCAAAAACACATGGTTTCCCCATGTGCAATATGTGGAAATGTCACACGTCAAATCATGTGATATCATGTGGTTTCCCGTAAGGGGGATTCTCATTCTAGTTGGAACACCATCAACCTCTGTGAGTGCTTTTTTTTGGGAGATATTCTTCACACCAATATACAGCCCCAATAAAGACCAGGACAGTGCTCTATCCTTGAACCCCCCTAGTTCCATCATATATTTACTCTTAAGGAGTGGCTCTTCATACAAACCCAGGAACAAGGTAGTGCATCGCCTGCCAATGAAGCGGAACCACCCCTCCCTGCCTCTACCCCCTCTCCTCCTGGCCCATTGGAGAGCACCATTATAAGATTTGTAGTGGGTCCTGTGGGACCAGTGCATGCCTTGGCCACAGCTGGGGCCTGTCATGAGCTGCTGCCCTGGGTGCAATTCACAGGCAGCTCTGCATGGTTCTCCTGAGAAACACTAGGGCCTCTCACAACCTTGTGCATGGAGCTCAAGGGGAGTGTGTGTGTGTGTGTGTGTGTGTGTGTGTGTGTGTGTGTGTGTGTGTGTGTGTGTGTGTGTGTGTGTGTGTGTGTGTGTGTGTGTGTGTGTGTGTGTGTGTGTGTGTGTGTGTGTGTGTGTGTGTGTGTGTGTGTGTGTGTGTGTGTGTGTGTGTGTGTGTGTCTCGAATAGACATGACAACCATGTGGATGGAGCCCAGGGGAGGAGGAGAGGAACATATTGGGGAATTAGGGATCGTTCATATTTTTTGGGCTTTATCCACACAAACATTGGGATTTCATGGTTTCCTTTTGATGGGAGAAACTGATATTTCTGATGAGGGGTTGTCAAATTCAAAGTAAACAGAGGGATAACAGTAAATATGAAGAGCTTTTTTCCAAAACACTATATGTCCGTTTTCAGAAAAGTTGGTAAATTAGCTCAATATTTTACACACACACATGAATGTACCCATAAGCAATCATTTCTGGTTAAAAACACAAATGTGATTTTTTGGGGGGGATATAAGGTTTTGGAAATAAACTCTTCATATGTTTAAATCAATAGAGTGTTTCACACAGGGTGGTCACAAATACAACCATCAAAGCATTCCCTTGATCATATTTTCTTTCCCCGTTGTGTTTTTGTTGTTGTGTTGTTCGTTTCAAAACGCATATAAATGTTTGGCTGTTTTTTATTATTATTACAGTATTTCCAACGGGATACTTAATAATATTTTGCCTGTAAGTATGATACCATCATGCTAACAGTTTACAGTGGTACAACAAGGCTGGTGTAATGAGTGGTACCTTTTCCCAATGGTATCTAATACAAGGCATGCCACGTGTTGCACTCGGTGTGGAATTCGTTTTTGTAGTTTTGAAGCAACACTTAATATTTCCCCGTGCTAATGGGGCATACAAGGTCTGAGTATAATGGTTTACAGTGGCATACAAGGTCTGAGTATAATGGTTTACAGTGGCATACAAGGTCTGAGTATAATGGTTTACAGTGGTATACAAGGTCTGAGTATAATGGTTTACAGTGGCATACAAGGTCTGAGTATAATGGTTTACAGTGGCATACAAGGTCTGAGTATAATGGTTTACAGTGGTATACAAGGTCTGAGTATAATGGTTTACAGTGGCATACAAGGTCTGAGTATAATGGTTTACAGTGGCATACAAGGTCTGAGTATAATGGTTTACAGTGGCATACAAGGTCTGAGTATAATGGTTTACAGTGGCATACAAGGTCTGAGTATAATGGTTTACAGTGGCATACAAGGTCTGAGTATAATGGTTTACAGTGGCATACAAGGTCTGAGAATAATGGCTACATAATGAGTTCACCTACCTATTGAGACCATGCCATGGAGAGACTGGGTGGACATTCAACAGCCACCACGTAATGCCAACACAGGCACTCTCATGACCGAAGTCATTACAAACTACTGTAAGAGAGAGAGAGCGCTTCAGGAGCTCCCTCTAATTTAACTCCTTTAATAAGGGTAATGATAAAACGTTGGGCCAAAGATGCGTGGGTGGTGGTCACATGGGGTAGTAGGGTACATACCCTGTGGAGTAGAATAGCCACCTCCTGCTATGGCATACAACTAATGACCCTTCAGCTACTATAATTATTACCTGGATCATGTTATTTAGGAACTAAACAGAAGAAAATAGACTGATACCAGAAGGGACTACCTGAACTTGACAACAAGAAATGCTCATAATCATTTTCCATTGCATATCCTAATGAACATAGCCCTGATATTGTTCCACTTCCCACAGTATCAGGAATGTCACAGTGATTCAAGGTGATCATCAGTGTTCAGAAGGGAAGATCCTCACCCTGCCTTTATGTGCTATATCGCTATAGGTATAACAGTTTAGTACAGTTTATGTATTCACAGATAACCAGACAAAGACCACATTAAACATCCAGGCTTTAGAAAATAACCTCACATGGATATACTGTAAAGGGTACATACAGTCATAAACTGTGAATTATCTTTTTTCTTCTTCAAAAAAAAAAGACGATTTTTCTTTCTTTAGGAAAAATGTAAGTGACCTTTATGCTTCCTGTGCTTGGTGCTTTAAACAGATCCCTTTAACTCCCTGGCAGTAGCTGGCACACCGGCACACGAGATAAGATAAAGGAGACAGCTGAGGGAGCTGAATATCTGGACACAGACAACATAGACAGTTAGGTTAAATGTTTAAACACAACCATGTGTGTCATTTGTGTATTAATTCGTAATTGTAAGGACAGATCCTGGAGACGAGGAGCAAGTACAAGGAGTGAACATTTAATGAAACACAGACAGGAACAGAATACGGGCAGCGTCTGGACAGGGGAAAATAAAACAACAATAATGCTGACACGGGGAACAAACTGAGGAGCAGAAAGATATAGGAGGGGCAATCAACAAACGTGAAGGGGTCCAGGTGAGTCCAATGAGCGCAGATTTGCGTAATGATGGTGACAGGTGTGCGTAATGAAGGGCAGCCTGGCGCCCTCGAGCACCAGAGAGAAGGAGCAGGAGCAGTCGTGACAGTAATCCCTGAATAAGGAAACAGGGATGTATCTCTTCAGTTGCCAGGATTGTCATAAAACTGCTTTTATGAAATGATCGGGGAAGCCTGGTGGTGTACGGCTAAAACAATGCTCAAATCTAGTGTGTGTGTGTGTGTGTGTGTGTGTGTGTGTGTGTGTGTGTGTGTGTGTGTGTGTGTGTGTGTGTGTGTGTGTGTGTGTGTGTGTGGTGTACAGAAAGGGTTCCTGGATGGTCTTCTCTGGAAAGCCCTGACCCCAGGGCGGGCGGAGCGGGTCACACCCACACACACACACCAAACAGCCGTGTTAAGGATGTTACGACAGAGATAGCCTTGTGGATGAGGCCCCTGGGAGGGGAGGTCTGACTGCTTGTGTCCCAAATGTCACCGTATTCCCTATTTAGTCCACTACTTTTGACCAGATGTCAAGTGTAGTGCACATTATAGGGAATAGGGTGCCGTTTGGGATGCAGCCACTGTCTATCTGCCTGCTGGCCTGCTGAAAAAGATCATGAATCAGCTATTCCAAGCTGCTGCTGCCTTCCCATTTATTCACTGACCATTCAATTCAGTTCCCTGTCTGTCACTGTATGCACACACACACACACACACACACAGACAGACAGACAGACAGACAGACAGACAGACAGACAGACAGACAGACAGACAGACAGACAGACAGACAGACAGACAGACAGACAGACAGACAGACAGACAGACAGACAGAGAGAGAGAGAGAGAGAGAGAGAGAGAGAGAGAGAGAGAGAGAGAGAGAGAAAGAGAGAGAGAGAGAGAAACGCCTATGAGATTAGAGTAAGAAGAACAAACATGATGTCGTATTCAACAACAAGAAGGGTTGTTTACAGTGATGGAATGATCTGGAGTCCACTTCACTCGTGTCTTGTAAAATATGGAACCCCCGACCGTTCGTCCAACCATTGCATGGACAGTTTGTGCAATTTAAGTCCCTCCCTGTTCCACTCCTATCCCAGTCATATGCTCCATACACAATGCATTAGCACATCCATGGGCTGGCCACACGTGAACTTTTGTTTCTTCAATGGCCAAGCTAAAGATGTCCCTCACTTGTCCCTTGACGTACCCCATGGGTAGTTTCCACAAATCAACTCAATTACCTCTGACTAGAGAAACTATACAGTGGGGTCCATTGTTTGTTTACATGATGACATTTCCTCTACAGAGTTACAGAGGAGACCTGGAGGAGATCCTTATGAAGGTTTTCCCAATATTGAGGACAGCGGGATGTAACAAGGCTTTTGTTTTGTTTATGACTTCATTGGTACTCAGGAAACTTCAGAGAATATTAACTAATGGTGATGGGATAAGGGAGGAGAAAGACATGCAAAGTCATCACACACATAAACAAATATAAACAGAGAGAGAGAGAGATGGGGAGAGAGGGGGAAGTAGTGAGAGGCATAGTCACGGAAAGTAGGGGTGCTGAGGGTGCAGCAGCAACAGTGAATAATCAAAAATAGAATTTGTATATACACTACTGTTCAAATGTTTGGGGTCACTTAGAAATGTCCTTGTTTTTTAAAGAAAAGCAAATTTTTTGTCCATTAAAATAACATCAAATTGATCAGAAATACAGTAAAGACATTGTTAATGTTGTAAATGACCATTGTAGCTGGAAACGGCTGCTTTTTAATGGAATATCTATATAGGCGTACAGAGGCCCATTATCATCAACCATCACTCCTGTGTTCCAATGGTATGTTGTGTTAGCTAATCCAAGTTTATAATTTTAAAAGGCTAATTGATCATTACAAAACCGTTTTGCAATTATGTTAGCACAGCTGAAAACTGTGGTTCTGATTAAAGAAGCAATAAAACTGTCCTTCTTTAGACTAGTTGAGTATCTGGAGCATCAGCATTTGTGGGTTCGATTACAGGCTTAAAATGGCCAGAAACAAATCACTTTCTTCTGAAACTCATCAGTCTATTCTTGTTCTGAGAAATTAAGGCTATTCTATGCGAGAAATTGCCAAGAAATTGAAGATCTGGTACAACGCCGTGTATTACTCCCTTCACAGAACAGCGCAAACTGGCTAACCAGAATAGAAAGAGGAGTGAAAGGCCCCGGTGCACAACTGAGCAAGAGGACAAGTACATTAGAGTGTCTCTGTATGCCTAATGTCCATTGCTCGTGTTTCTTGGCCCAAGCAAGTCTCTTCTTATTATTGGTGTCCTTTAGTAGTGGTTTCTTTGCAGCAATTCAACCATGAACTCCTGATTCTCTCAGTCTCCTCTGAACAGTTGATGTTGAGATGTGTCTGTTACTTGAACTCTGTGAAGCATTTATTTGGGCTGCAATCTGAGGTGCAGTTAATTGCCGATTTCTGAGGCTGGTAACTCTAATGAACTTATCCTCTGCAGCAGAGGTAACTCTGGGTCTTCCTTTCCTGTGGCAGTCCTCATGAGAGCCAGTTTCGTCATAGCACTTGATGGTTTTTGCGACTGCACTTAAAGGAACTTTCAAAGTTCTTGACATTTTCCGGATTGACACACCTTCATGTCTTAAAACAAAGATGGACTGCCATTTTTCTTTGCTTATTTGAGCTGTTCTTGCCAAAATATGGACTTGGTATTTTACCAAATAGGGCTATCTTCTGTATACCACCCCTACCTTGTCACAACACAACTGATTGGCTCACACGCATTAAGAAGGAAAGAAATTCCACTTATGAACTTTTAACAAGGCACACCTGTTAATTGAAATGCATTCCAGGTGACTACCTCATGAATCTGAAAGACATTACTTTGTCTCAGTCATGAGACAGCCATGAATGTGAAATGTTAAGTACGTCTTTGAAAAGACAGAGATGTGCTTTATTGCATTACATGTTATGAATGCCAACATCTATTCACTGTTCTTGGAGGTGTCATACGTGAGGAACATTTGTTTGAAAGCAAACTGGTAGTACAGCACAGAATTCAAAACAGCTGATGAACTGCCTCTTGAGTCTAATCCTTTGGTTTAGACTAGTTTAATCATTTGTAGAGTAGCTCTCTATTTGTCCACAGTATGCATTTTTTAACCATTATGAATGGCTAAGGATTCCATATGTTCTTCTGAAATATTAACACAGAATTACTGTCATTTTGGTAGCTCTTCTTGTGGTGCCGATCTGACACAATTACAGTCATGGTCTTGACTCAGACTCTCAGCCCTCGCCCCACTCCCGGACTTGGTCTTGACTCAGTCTCGCCCCCCCTCCAGTCTTGGTCTTGACTCTGACTCGATTTGCTCCAGTCTTAACTCGGTCTCGCTTTAGGTGGTCTGAACACAACACTGGGTGGAACATGAAGTCTCCAGCACAAGCACACTGGGTTTTATTTAGACCCTAATGTCTGTCCTTGCGCGGCCATCGACCTCTGAGGGTTTGGCAATAAGACATGAATCAAGTTCCATTACACTTAGACCTGCTACCTCCTTCCTTCTTTTCCTCTCTCTTTCCTTTCTCTTTTCTTCTCTTTACTTTATTTGCTCTTTCCGTTACTTCTGTTGGGAAAACACCACATTATAAGCCAAAGAGCACAACACCAAATATTTGTTTTGTTGTGTCAACTTGTGTGTGGTCTCTCTCACGAAACACAGGTTTTAACCACCACCGTTCAGCCAAGTGGACAAACCCTCCCTCTATCCTCCACCTAATATAACTGAGCAGGCAATTGTCCCAGCAGAGCACTGGTAAGACCAGCACTGGCTCCGCATGGTTCATTTAGGCCTACAACGTGGGAATAATACCTGGTTGGTTGCGGGAGATTATTAGCGCACAAAGAAAACACACACACACACACTGTTGCTCAATATTAGCTCAATTGTAGTTACTGCAAATAATGATTTATAGAAATGAATGGACACAGAAAAAAAAATCCTGACAGACGCTAAATTCACATCATGTTCCGGACGGACCAATATGGGAAAATATCGTAGACAGACATTCCAGACGGTCTCACCCCGTAGGATAACATTCCCTGTTTCCTGACACTCAATCATGGTCCACATTAATTTGTTTTTTAAAATAAAATATCAATAGCTTAATTCCATACCTTCTTAATGAACTTTATGAAATCAAATCAAATTGTATTTGTCACAATCTTCGTAAACAACAGGTGTAGACTAACAGTGAAATGCCTACTCACGGCCATGCACAACAATGCAGAGAGAAAATATAGATAAATAATAGAAAAATAATAACACAAGGAATAAATACACAATAAGTCAAGTTAACTTGGCAATATACAATCAACTTTGTCAGAAAGATAAAGTCTATGTTTTGTATGTGTTACTTTTTCTATTTCCTCACCTATTACAAAAAGCAAATTAGACTTGAACATTATTCTGGCACAAAATGACAGCATCAGAAATATATAGTAGCCCAGCCATACATAGCCAACAATCAATTTCAGCAGCATCTACATGTACCTGACAAAATGTGTGTGTGTGTGTGTGTGTGTGTGTGTGTGTGTGTGTGTGTGTGTGTGTGTGTGTGTGTGTGTGTGTGTGTGTGTGTGTGTGTGTGTGTGTGTGAATGGGTGTGTGCGCGCCTGCATCAGTCAGTCACCAGGTCTCAACGCAATTGAACACGTATGGGAGATTTTGGAGCAGTGCCTGAGACAGAGTTTTCCATCACCATCAACAAAACACCAAATTATGGAATTTCTTGTGGAAGAATTGTGGTTCCAGACATTTGTATGTATGCCAAGGCTCATTGAAGCTGTTCTAGTGGCTCGAGGTGATCCAACGCCCTATTAAGTTACTATATTGCGGTTTCCTTTATTTTTGCAGTTAACTGTCAAGTGTGGATTTGATTCAAGCCTTTCTGAAACGTTTCACTGTACTGTTAATTCCAGGGAACACATATTTCTCTTAGTTTGACTGTGTAGGTAGGAGGGTTCAGCGCTGTGAGTTTGTGGAGCAGCATGTGCCCGCCGCCCACCAGAGGTTCAAAGCTGAGAACTTTCACGTGACGGAATTTAGCCATGAGCACGAGCAGACCTACGGACTCAGGCAGATCGCAACAAGAGTTGAGTGTTCAGTCTCTATTCCACTGCCATTCTAAAGTTGTTATCGTTATGTACAACTTTTCGCTGTTATCCTGACTTTTAATCATCGAAAAGTTTGACCTTTCTTTTGTTTCCCTCTGCCATCAATTGAAGTCTCTTCGTGTTGGAAAAGTTGGCGTTTTATTATTGTTTCAAATGGAGCGAAAGAAGCCGGTGAATCTTTATTGCTGTTGGAGCTTTCTTCTCGCTTGGTGCTGTAGTCTCACTGACTGTTACAATTTGGATGTAGACCATCCGGTTAGTTTCAATGGCCCAAATGGATCTTTATTTGGCTATTCTGTATTGTTACATAAGAACAAGCAACACACATGGTAAGCGATTACAACATTTTATAGGCTTATTTTTAAAACGTTAGTCATAAAACACTAACTGAATAGGCTACACACATGTATTATACTCTAAGAATAAACGTTTCCTTGGGTATCCTTTCGCAGTTCTTCAAATTGAAACGGTGTGATACATTTTAATTATGAACACAATGAACTTTGACCAGTAACTGCCCATTTAGGCTGCCCAGTTGCCGTTTGACAACTTTTTGAGTGTGAAATGTGTATCTTTTTTAAAATCACACAGTTGGGATATTGATGTGTGTAAAACTATAATGTTAGTGAATGGTTGGCTGATGATGATTTCCATAATTGTCTGTTATAGGTTATTAGTCGGAGCTCCAGTTGCGAATTCAACATTCGACCCATCCCTTATAAAACCAGGAGCAATTTATAAGTGCAACTTCTCAGGCAATAGAGAATGTCAGCAAATATCAACGGGTTTGTATTATTGATGTATTGCATATCCACTCAATTTTACAAAGAAAGAATGTGGGACCTCCATGTTAAAAATGAAGTGGTTCTGTTTATTTGACCAAAGTGGTTTGGGGTATTCGTTCACTGACATTGGATTATAAGAAAACATAATACTCTTCTTCTTGTTTTAATCGAAGGGTTTATAAGGCAATATTACTGGTTATGGAAACTTCTCATATCTTGCTCTTGTTCTCACTCTCTCTCTTTCTCTACATGTGGTGTGTGTGTGTGTGTGTGTGTGTGTGTGTGTGTGTGTGTGTGTGTGTGTGTGTGTGTGTGTGTGTGTGTGTGTGTGTGTGTGTGTGTGTGTGTGTGTGTGTGTGTGTATACTACAGGTGTGGACAGTTGTGGGAAGACTTGCTTCTCTGAGAGTGACAACCAGTGGCTCGGAGTCAGCCTGTCTAGACAGCCTAGTGATGGACATGTATTGGTATGTTAAGCGACTCAATCAATCAAATAGATTTATAAAGCCCTTTTTACAGCAGCAGCTATCACAAATTGCATTACAGTGATGGCCATGTATTGGTATGTCAATTAGTCCCAGTAGGGGTACACACATGTTACAACCCATTCTCAATAGTCCAGTGATGGCCATGTATTGATATGTAACAGTACAGTGATATACAGTCTTTGTGCCCATTCTGAGACCTAAATCAAATGATGAGTTGGGCAACATCTGGTGAATTTAGTTTAAATAAGAAACAAGACTAGCATCATTTGCAACCCAATGGCCTTACTGAAGAGCTCAGTGACTTTCAATGTGGCACCGTCATAGGATGCAACATTTCCAACAAGTCAGTTCCTCAAATTTCTGCTCTGCTAGAGCTGCCCTGGTCAACTGTAAGTGCTGTTATTGTGAAGTGGAAACGTCTAGGAGCAACAACAGCTCAGCCGCGAAGTGGTAGGCCACACAAGCTTACAGAGCGGGACTGCCGAGTGCTGAAATGCGTAGAGCGTAGAAAGCGCTCACTACCGAAATCCTAACTGCCTCTGGAAGCAACGTCAGCACAAGAACTGTTTGTCGGGAGCTTCATGAAATGGGTTTCCATGGCCAGGCAGCCACACGGAAGCCAAAGATCACCATGCGCAATGCCAAGCGTCGGCTGGAGTGGTGTAAAGCTCGCTGTCATTGGACTCTGGAGCAGTGGAAACACGCTCTCTGGAGTGATGAATCACGCTTCACCATCTGGCAGTCCGACAGACGAATCTGGGTTTGGCGGATGTCAGGAGAACGCTACCTGCCCCAATGCATAGTGGCAATTGTAAAGTTTGGTGAATAATGGTCTGGGGCTGTTTTTCATGGTTTGGGCTAGGCCCATTAGTTCCAGTGAAGGGAAATCTTAACGCTACAGCATACAATGACAGTCTAGACGATTCTGTGATTCCAACTTTGTGGCAACAGTTTGGGGAAGGCCCTTTCCTGTTTCAGCATGACAATGCCCCTGTGCACAAAGGGAGGTCCATACAGAAATTGTTTGCCCAACATCAGTGCCCAACCTCACTAATGTTCTTGTGGCTGAATGGAAGCAAGTCCAGCAATGTTCCAACATCTAGTGGACAGCCTTCCTAGAAGATTGGAGGCTATAATAGCACCAAGGTGGTGGGGGGGGGCGGGGGGGTTACTCCATATGGGGGGCAACTCCATATTAATGCCCATGATTTTGGAATGATATGATCGACGAGCAGGTGTCCACATACTTTCAGTCATGTAGTATAGCTGCTGTACAGGGCTTGCATTATGTCACTCGTTAGAAGAACCATCAAGTTGACATGTTTTGTGTGTAGCTTATTCCATTGTTGCTCAAACAGTTGCATTTCATCCAAAACATCTGTGCTGCTTCTCGTTCCACAGGCATGTGGGCATCGTTGGAAGAACGTGTTCTATTCCAGGAAAGACAATCAGAACAAGCTGCCTCATGGTGTCTGCTACAGATACGAAGCTGACCTCAAACAGTCTCAACCACTTATCCCATGCTATAAAGGTACAAGGTCTTTCTGTTTAGTACCTGTAAAACTACCTTTTTCTTGTTGTGAGACTTGTCTAGATAACCCCATAGTGCTGAAACATTGCTTCTTCTCAGATGATTGGGAGTATGCAGTCTGCATGTTTTTATTTTTCAGAGACTAGCTAGATACTCACAGAAAAGTAACCTAACCCATCACCTATAGGCCTACCAGTGTGGCCTATACACAACACATCAATCAGTCAATAACCCAGGACAAACATCCATATGGTTTTTTTCTCATCATGACCAAGGCCACTCCTGGAATTAATCTGCACTGAGAGGTTGAATGAAATGACATGTGTCTCTTTCCAGATCATCAACGGAAGTTTGGTGAAGACTACGGATCATGCCAAGCAGGAATATCCAACTTTCTGAATGAGGTATTCATTCATCTAGATATTTCTTTTAGACCCATAGTTTATGTGAAGCCTGTGCTGGTAATAAAGCCTGTGCTGGAAATACAGCCTGTGCTGGAAATACAAGTCACAAACTTACAAGCACGTACAGAAAATCCCAAACATACAGTAAATCCCAAACATACGTCACAAACTGCCATTCTATAATGTATGTTTTGTGTTGTTTTTCTTCAGGACTTGATAATAATGGGAGCCCCTGGGACATCGTACTGGACTGGGTCTGTTCTGGTCTACAACACCTCCAGTATGGCCCTGTCTGCCTATGTGGATGATGACAGCACTGTCCTCTATGGCAGTTATCTGGGTACATATATGTAATACAACATATGGCACATTAGGTACATTAATAATAACATGGTTGGAGACAATCAGAAGGACGTGTCTTGTTGTCACACGTCTCATTTGTTTTTCTGCAGAGACTGTGAGTTAGTGAAGTGTAACGTCATAGAATTTGAAGAGGAAGCATGCTTTTTCTGTGTCTTTGTGTGTTGAGAGAACACGCTTTGTGTGTGTGAACAGGAAGCTGATTGTCAGGTGCATACACACACACATAAGCACACACATACATACACACACACACAAGCTATTGCTCAGTATGTGCTCAATTGTAGTTACTGCAAATAAGGATGTTGTCTCTCTGTCAAGGGGATCCATATCAGTGTTTTTAACCGAACTAGTGCCGGCAAAAATCTTATTTTTCGAACATACTTTTATGCATGGAAAAGACCTGTCATGTAACCCTTTTTTGAAGCTCTTATCAAAGGAATGTTGTTCTGTCTCATCAAGCCAGTCACAGTGTGGCTTGTTGCTCTTATCTCAACCAGTACCATCTGGTTCTACCTGTGTTGTTGGTTATACTAAAGGTTGTACCAAGGTTCTATTAAGGTTTTACTAACATTGTACAGACATTGTATTAATAAAAGGATACGCCCATTTTTAAAAACATTTTTGCCTAAAATGACATACCCAAATCTAACTGCCTGTAGCTCAGGCCCTGAAGCAAGGATATGCATATTCTTGATACTATTTGAAAGGAAACACTTTGAAGTTTGTGGAAATGTGAAAGGAATATAGGAGAATATAACACAATAAACTGGTAAAATAGAATACAAAAAAAAGTTCTAATAGCTACTGTAAATTGGACAGTGCAGTTAGATTAACAAGAATTTAAGCTTTCTGCCAATATCAGATATGTCTATGTCCTGGGAAATGTTCTTGTTACTCATACATACTCATACTCATTACCTCATACTAATCGTATTAGCCTACGTTAGCTCAAACGTCCCGTGGATGGGACACAGATCCCAAAGCAGTTTTAACGTTGTAGGGTTTCCATCACCAGGCTACTCGGTTGGCGCCGGCCACTTCCTTCACCCTGACTCCACAGAGATCGTTGGAGGTGCACCCCAGCACAGGCAGACTGGTAAAGTAAGAGTTCATTTAATTCCTGTTTTTCCTTTTACCCCCATCACTCCATCACCTGCCTGTAGATAGAAAGCACAGTACCAACACTTGCACATGTATCGGCTCGTTTCGTATGAACTGACAAGCAGGGGGTAGTAAAGCGGTAAGTACAATGCAGAATGTGTGTTTACATTTACATTTAAGTCATTTAGCAGACGCTCTTATCCAAAGCGACTTACAAATTGGAAAGTTCATACATATTCATCCTGGTCCCCCCGTGGGAATTGAACCCTGGTCCCCCCGTGGGAATTGAACCCACAACCCTGGCATTGCAAGCGCCATGCTCTACCAACTGAGCCACACGGGACCGTGTTTAAATCCCCATCCAGGCTGATGCAAAATATATGATGCATCGGGCATTCCTCCTTCTGCTGGTGAAATGTATGAAATATGTGCTGCTGAAAAAGACCATGACACCCTATTCCCTATAGTGTACTACTTTTGACCAGAGCCCTATGGGGGTGACATGTGGGGGACACATAACATATGTTAGCTGCTCTGGTCTGTCCATTACTATAGTAAGATCTTGTGATGATTGGCCCTCTGTTGATTGATGGCACTTAAGCAGAAGGCCTTTATTCTGAAACAGCTGAAAGTATTTGGTTGTAAATATATTTACATTTAAGTAATTTAGCAGAAGCTCTTTTTCCAGAGTGACATACAGTCACTGCATTCAATCAAGGTAGTGTCAGGCTTCGACGAGTGATAGGTGTGGAGTCAGGCGCAGAGAGCAGAGGATTCGGAAAAAAACATTTATTCCGGAAACAATCACAGCGAAAGAGGGTGACGCTGAACACAGGCGTAAAACACTCCAAATAGTACACCACCGGTACACACGCTGATCATCGGAAAATAAATGAAAGGACACTCCTGTACCAAAAACAGCAAACAAGCCCACACAAACACAGGCGGGCCAACTGAACTTAAATACCCCACCCAAAACCCCAAACAACGAACAGGTGAAACCAATTAGACCAAACTAAACGAAAAGGGGAAAAAGGGATCGGTGGCAGCTAGTAGACCGGTGACGACGACTGCCGAGCGCCACCCGAACGGGAAGGGGAGCCACCTTCAGTGATAGTCGTGACAGGTAGATACTATGTGGGCAAGTAACTGTATGAGTGATAGATTGATGACATATACTGTGGTTACCTCTGCTTCTGCTATATGTATAAGTTGGTATGTCTGCTAAACTAATGTAAATGTATCTATCTGCAGAAAGAGGAAGTGGGGAATCATTATGTCATGTGGCAATTCAGTGCACATTTTATGAAGGAATTGTTATTTACATGTTTATTTTACTGTACAAGTTGCCAGTTCTTAATGGCCTTACCAAATGCATCCCCCACAGGAGTGTTAAATATGATAGATTAAATATATTTCATCAGTAGAAAGCAGATGATATCTGTGTGGGTATTGTGATACAATCTAAGTAGTGTATGCATTTTACCACCTGTGTACTCATTCTTAGTTGGCTTTAGGTCCTGATGTGACCAGGTCTTGTTTCTCCTCTTCTCCAGGCCTACCTATTCAGAGCTGAAGAAAACATGCTGAAGATCATCGGTGAAGTCAAGGGAAGCAAGGTGAAAATTAGTAGCCATATATCTTTCACATTTTAGTCATTAACAGGTGTACCTTTTTAAAATTGTATTTGTGTAATTTCAAATCAAATCACCTCCTCCCTGTAGGCCGTCTCGTCGTTGTTGGTAATGAAGCCTACCACTGTAGTGTCGTCTGCAAACTTGATGATTGAGTTGGAGGCGTGCATGGCCACGCAGTCATGGGTGAATAGGAGAGGGCTGAGATCGCACCCTTGTGGGGCCCCAGTGTTGAGGATCAGCGGGGTGAAGATGTTGTATCCTATCCTTACCACCTGGGGGCGGCCCGTCAGAAAGTCCAGGACCCAGTTGCACAGGGCGTGGTCGAGACCCAGGGTCTCAAGCTTGATGACGAGTTTGGAGGGTACTATGGTGTTAAATGCTGAGCTGTAGTCATGAACAGCCTCCTTGCATAGTTATTCCTCTTGTCCAGATGGGATAGGGCAGTGTGCACTGTGATGGCGATTGCGTCGTCTGTGGACCTGTTGGGGTGGTAAGCAAATTGGACTGGGTCTAGGGTATCAGGTAGGGTGGAGGTGATATGATCCTTGACTAGTCTCTCAAAGCACTTCATGATGACAGAAGTGAGTGCTACGGGGCGATAGTCATATTGTTCAGTTACCTTAGCTTTCTTGGGAATAGCAACAATGGTGACCATCTTGAAGCATGTGGGCACATCAGAGTGGGATAGGGATTGATTGAATATGTCCGTAAACACACCAGCCAGCTGGTCTGCGCAAGCTCTGAGGAGGCGGCTGGGGATGCCGTCTGGGTCAGCATTCTTGCGAGGGTTAACACGTTTAAATGTTTTACTCGCGTTGGCCACGGTGAAGGAGTGCCTACAGGCTTTGGTAGAGGGCCGAATCAGTGGCACTGTATTGTCCTCTAAGCGAGCAAAGAAGTTGTTTAATTTGTCTGGGAGCAAGACGTTGATGTCCGTGGCGGGTTTACGTTTTGTAATCCATGATTGACTGTAGACCCTGCCACATACGTCTCGTGTTTGAGCTGTTGAATTGCAACTCTACTTTGTCTCTTGTTTTTATTTATTTAACTAGGCAAGTCAACCTCTACCGCCCCCCCCCCCCCCCCCCCCCCCCCCTCCCGGATCCGGGATCCTCCTCATCAGAAACGCTGACTAGCATAGCCTAGCCTAGCGCCACAGGGAATATCATATAATTTCATGAAATCACAAGTCCAATACAGCAAATGAAAGATAAACATCTTGTGAATCCAGCCAACATGTCCAATTTTTTAAATGTTTTACAGCGAAAACATAACATATATTTATGTTAGCTCACCACAATGGCGCAACACACAACGCCATTTTTTCACCGCAAAGATAGCTTTCACAAAACCCAGAAATAGAGATACAATTAATCACTAACCTTTGAACAACTTCATCAGATGACAGTGTTATGACATCATGTTATACAATACATTTATGTTTTGTTCGAAAAGTGCATATTTATAGCTACAAATCTGGGTTTTACAACGCAGCCATGATCACGAATAGCACCAAAATGTCCGGAGAAATTTTAGACAGCCACGTAATCTAACAGAAAAACTCATCATAAACTGCTGAAAAATACAAGTTGCATATATAATTAAAGATACACTGGTTCTTAATGCAACCGCTGTGTTAGATTTAAAAAAAAAAAACTTTAGTACAAAGCACAGCATGCAATAATCTGAGACAGCGTTCAGCCATTCTCCGCCATGTTGGAGTCCAAAGAGTCCACAAAAATACGAAATAACATCATAAATATTCCCTTCCCTTTGATGATCTTTCATCAGAATGCAGTGCCAGGAATCCTAGTTCCACAATAAATCGTTGTTTTGTTTTAGAATGTCCATTTCTTCTGTCGAATTAGCAACTTTGGCTAGCATAGTGGAGCTCACGTGTCCATGAAGATTTTACGCATGAACGAAAAATTCAAACATTCATAATAATAGTCGAATAAACTGGTCAAACTCAGTTGATAATCCATCTTTAGGATGTTTTTCAGAAATCAATCCAATAACGTCCCAGACGGAACATTTCTTCGTGTCTACCTAACGCATTGCAGAAAACGATATGACGAATCCAAGTGCGTAGCCAGGTACTACCAATATGGCTGACCTCTCACTCCAACGAGTCCCATCCGGTCCCAGAAAAAGCTAGAGACTTCATTCCACGTTCTACTGCCTGTTGACATCTAGTGGAAGGCGTATGAAGTGCATACAGATCCATAAATAAAAGACAATTGAATAGGCAATGCCTTTCACAGAGACCCATTTCAGAATTTTCACTTCCTGTTTGGAAGTTTGCCTGCCAAATGAGTTCTGTTTTACTCACAGATATAATTCAAACAGTTTTAGAAACTTCAGAGTGTTTTCTATCCAATAGTAATAATAATATGCATATCATATGATCTAGGACAGAGTATGAGGCCGTTTAAATTGGGCACGATTTTATCCAGAAGTGAAAAGGGAGCCCACTATTAAGAAGAAGTTAAGAACAAATACTTATTTTCAATGACAGCCTAGGAACAGTGGGTTAACTGCCTTGTTCAGCGGCAGAACGAAAGATTTTTTACCTTGTCAGCTCGGGGATTCGATGTTGCAACCTTTCGGTTACTAGTCCAACGCGCTAACCACTAGGCTACCTGCCACCCCTATACTGACGCATTGCTTGTTTGATTGCCTTACAGAGGGAATAGCTACACTGTTTGTATACGGTCATGTTTCCAGTCGCCTTGTCATGATTAAAAGTGGTGGTTCGCGCTTTCAGTTTTGTTCCAATGCTGCCATCAATCCACGATTTCTGGTTAGGGAAGGTTTTAATATTCACAGTGGGTACATCATCACTAATGCACTTGCTAATAAACTCGCTCACAGAGTCAGCGTATACGTCAATGTTGTTTTCTGAGGCTACCCGGAACATATCCCAGTCCATGTGATCGAAGCAATCTTGAAGCGTGGAATCCGATTGGTCAGATCAGCGTTGGATATACCTGAGCACGGGCGTTTCCTATTTTAGTTTCTGTCTATAGGCTGGGAGCAACAAAATGGAGTTGCGGTCAGATTTGCCGAAGGGAGGGTGGGGGAGGGCTTTGTATGCATCGTGGAAGTTAGAGTAGAAGGGGTCCAGAAAGCTACCAATTTGTGTCGCACATTCGATATGCTGATAGAATTTAGGAAGCCTTGTTCTCAGATTAGCTTTGTTAAAATCCCCAGCTACAATAAATGCAGCCTCAGTGTATATGGTTTCCAGTTTCTATTTCTTTCCTTCTTAATGCGTGTGAGCCAATCAGTTGTGTTGTGAAAAGGTAGGGGTGGTATACAGAAGTATTTGGTAAAAGACCAAGTCCATATTACGGCAAGAACAGCTCAAATAAGACAAAAGAAACGACAGTTCATCATTATTTGAAGATATGAATTTGAGAAAATTTGAGATTTTTGGTTCCAACCGGTGTGTGTTTGTGAGACGCAGAGTAGGTGAACGGATGATTTCCGCATGTGTGGTTCCCACCATGAAGCATGGAGGAGGAGGTGTGATGGTGTGGAGGTGCTTTGCTGGTGATACTGTCAGTGATTTATTTAGATTTCAGAGCACACTTAACCAGCATGGTTACCACAGAATTCTGCAGCAATACGCCATCCCATCTGGTTTGCGCTTAGTGGGACTATCATTTGTTTTTCAACCGGACAATGACTCAAAACACACCTCCAGACTGTGTAAGCGCTATTTGACCAAGAAGAAGAGTGATGGAGTGCTGCATCAGATGACCTGGCCTTCACAATCACCCGACCTCAACCCACTTGAGATGGTTTGGGATGAGTTGGACCGCAGAGTGAAGGAAAAGCAGCCAACAAGTGCTCTGCATATGTGGGAACTCCTTCAAGACTGTTGGAAAAGCATTCCAGGTGAAGCTGGTTGAGAGAATTCCAAGAGTGTGCAAAGCTGTCATCAAGGCAAAGGGAGGCTACTTTGAAGAATCTCAAATATAAAATATATTTTGATCACTTTTGGTTACTACATGATTCCATATGTGTTATTTCATAGTTTTGATGTCTTCACTATTATTCTACAATGTAGAAAATAGTAAAAATAAAGAAAACCCTTCAATGATTAGGCGTGTCCAACTGTTTGATTGTTTGTATGCCCTCAAAGGAAATGAAGAAAGGCATGATACTTAAAAGTTTCATAATCAACACACCACCTTTCACATAAAAATATACAGTACATAACAGACAACTTTGATTTCCCTGATTCCTCTTCTTGCCTTCTCAAAATTCATTGGAGGAGAAGGTCAGAGGGGAGGGACCTTGGATTTTCTCCTCCAATGTGGCTTGAGAAGGAGGCGACAAGAGCGGATGCGATTAATTTAGGAAAAATTAATTGAGAGCGAGACAACCTTTCTTTCAACCCTATCATGATAACATTAGTGTGCAGTTATTATATTTTGCAAATTGCATTGGTTCTAAAGTAATTTGATGGCCCATTACCTATTGAAATGTTTACTTTAAACTGTGAACGGCTGTTATATGGAACACTGTCCCTGAAAATTGACTTAAATTCAGTTTATTAATAGATTGAATGTCAACAAATGAAGGCTTCGGCCTGTAAACTTGTGCTAACTTTGTGACACTGTAAACTTTGTGCTAACTGGGGCTAATTGGAGGCTGCTCTATAGTGTGTTGTGTCTCCATAAACAAGTATGTGTGATGTTCAAAGTACACCCTCATGAACAGCTTGGCCATCTCAGATACTTGTTAAAACAGAACCATACCAACAGGCACTTCCTCACATCACATATCACACATACTCTTACCATCACAACTTAACTCTGTAGTTAGTTAAGCATCTCATAGTTAAGCATCTCATAGAATACTGGTGGTGTCGACTGTTATAACAAACACCTTTCAATACCAATGATGGTATCACTTTACATTAAGTTGCTCTTATAATTGGCTAGTAACATCTAGACTACCTATGCAGCTTTCAGAACAATCAGATACTTCTATAGAAATGCATATGGTCATGAAGTAAATATATTTTCCTTTCATGGTAATTTCTTATTCAGGAAGAGGCTGGAGATACTATATTGCACTGGCAGATGATCTAAAACAACCCAGCATAATGATAGCAGGACTTGAGGGCTGTTTCTATGACTGATGAGTTTGTATTACGGAACACTAAAGCAGAGTATACCTGCTACATTTACAGTGTTCCACTAAGGACTAGGCAACTCTGAATGACATGACTAACTTCATTACCAACCTAGTGACTAAATAACTGCAACTCCACGAGGTGAGATCTTGCATGGAGCCCCAGGCCGAGGGAGATTGACAGTTCTTTTGTGTTTCTGACATTTGCGAATAATCGCACCAACTGTTGTCACCTTCTCACCAAGCTGCTTGGCGATGGTCTTGTAGCCCATTCCAGCCTTGTGTAGGTCTACAATCTTGTCCCTGACATCCTTGGAGAGCTCTTTGGTCTTGGCCATGGTGGAGAGTTTGGAATCTGATTGATTGATTGCTTCTGTGGACAGGTGTCTTTTATACAGGTAACAAACTACTCCCTTTAAGAGTGTGCTCCTGATCTCAGCTCGTTACCTGTATGAAAGACACCTGGGAGCCAGAAATCTTTCTGATTGAGAGGGGGTCAAATACTTATTTCCCTCATTAAAATGCAAATCTATTTAAAATATTTTTGACATGCGTTTTTCTGGATGTTTTTGTTGTTATTCTGTATCTCACTGTTCAAATAAACCTACCATTAAAATGATAGACTGATTATTTCTTTGTCAGTGGGCAAACGTACAAAATCAGCAGGGGATCAAATACTTTTTTCCCTCACTGTATATCTACATCAGCAAATTACTTATTTTTTCTTCTACAAGCAATTACTCTGGGAAGAGGAGAGCATGAATCTTAAGACTGTGAATACATTTATTTTTCAGGCTAATATGAAGGAAGCAGAGTTTCAGTTGGCTGGAAGCAAATCGTATGCTGCAAGATTTGGGGAGACCATAACCGATCTGGGCGATATTGATGACGATGGCTTTCCTGGTGAGTTTTAATCATTATTTTAGCAAAGATGCATAACAATTTATATGTTAATGATGTGATATTCTGAGTAGGTGCTGTTCTAATTATTGGGTGCTTATTGTTGCGCAAGCAAATCTCCCCACATTTTAGTTAAACACATTAGCAATCTTTTTCAGGAGGAACTAGACTAGAGTAAGTGACATACATCATATAACAGCCACGCTCCACAGTGAGCATCACCGCTCACCAACCAGCTAACTACATCCCCAAAGCTGATCAGAGGGCCTTAATGTACTTCCAACTGCCACTTACACCAGCCTAGGTCCTTAACACACACACACACACACACACACACACACACACACACACACACACACACACACAAACAGAGAGAGAGAGAGTGTGGCAGGTCTCAGTGTAGACTAGCCATAGGTTAGAGCATGTGCAGCCAGTCTGAGAGGAGTGGTCTGCCTGGTGTTATTTAGGTCATTATGCATTATGTTCCTGTAAACCTGTAAGTTAAGTCATGTGTGCGTCCAAAAATGCATATATAGTGCACTACTAGGGAATAGGGTTCCATTTGAGATGCATCCTAAGTTAACCCCTGACTGACTGACTGTAAATATGTTCCAGATGTGGCGGTGGGGGCTCCGCAGGAGGAAGAGCTGCGTGGGGCTATATATATCTACAATGGGAGGAAGACAGGGATCTCTCAGACCTACTCTCAAGTATGTACAAATCTACGGCTATGTCACAGCTGCTGTTTTTCTGCAGGCTTCAGGAACAGGAGATTACTTGGAGGGAAGAAGGAAGGAAAAATTAGGGAGGGAGGGAGTAGGGCTGTCAGGGAATGAAGGGAGGGAAGGAGGGGGTCAGGTTCTCCCTTCTCCAAGTAATTATTAGGGCCAGGAGATTAAAGGGAGGAAATAAAGAAGGGAAAGAAGAGAGGGAGGGAAGGAAGGAAGGAAGGAAGGAAGGAAGGAAGGAAGGAAGGAAGGAAGGAAGGAGGGAGTGACAGAAAAAGGGGGGTCAGGGTCTTCCTCCCCCTGACCAATGCTCTCCCTCATCCTGCTGTGACAAATGTTCCTTTGTTTTTTTCTGTGTGCTCCCAGACAGTCAGAAGAGAGTTCCTGACTCTGAATTGCTGCAATTTACTAAAACTGTTTGGTCCCCTTCTTTTCTCTGTCTGAGCATGTGAGACATACCATGAAGATAACTCAATTTATACTGTATACTGTATGTAAATAGATTTCTGTCAATGTGGAGTACAACCCCTTGGAGAAAATGCAGTTACTGTGTATCCAAATATAGAGAGATTACATTGCTTGCATCTCAAAGCTCCTTGTATTAGGGGGGAGAGCAGCTATGCTTCCTGGGGTCCAGAAAAATCAAGGCAGTTATATTCAATTAAAAAAACATTACATTGCCTTTCGCAACATATTTCACTACACATTAAGTGTGTGCCCTCAGGCCACTACTCTACTACCACATAACTACAACACAAAATCCATGTGTGTATAGTGCGTATGTGAACAGTAGTGTATAAAGTGTGTACAGTACAGAGGATTGTTAGCTGTATGACTAATCAAGCTGTTCTTGTTTCATCAGAGGATCACCGGGTCTCTTCTGGGTAATGAGTTAAAGATGTTCGGCCAGTCTGTTTCCGGAGGCATCGATGTTGACGGAAACGGTTACCAAGGTAGTGCTCCCTTTCCTGACTGTCACTGTTGTGTAGAGTGCTTCCCTCCAGCACAATGATGGAGTCTGTCTCTGTTTCTCTACTGCTGACTAGAACAGAACACACTGTAATGTCCCGCTATGATGCCACACACACTGTGTCTTAAATTAGTAAGGTCGTCAAAACACAAAATATGGCAGTGGTGGAAACAGAACTGAGGACAGGGGATGGGGAAAAATGTGTGTTGCTACCCAGGGAAAACTGGGCAGTGGGAATTTCTATCACTAGGTGGTCACATAGTTTCCTACTCCCTTGCTGCTTCTCATGTTCTCATCTTCCACAAGTCTCACTCAGTAAACTAAACAGGATATCCTGTAGACTCACTGACAGAGTGTCTTAGACTTATCTGTTAGTCAACTCTTTAGTTTGGCCATCCTCTCAACTAGTACATTGTTAAAGTACTGTGTACTGTCTGTCTCCAACGTTTTTTTAAATTATTTGGTGTTATATGTGTTAGTAGTTTCTATAGATTTATTCATAAGGGCAAGAATTACATACTTGTCTAAAAACAAATCACGTCAGCGGAGTACAGTTGATATCTTGTTAAGATAGAACAGGAATTGTTGAAAAAGTCTGTTGAGATGTTGAGTTGAGATGTTTGGATTAGTATTAGGGAGCACATACTGATCATTGTTACAGTACACTGTTCTGGGATCAGAGTTGCATTAATCGGCCAAATAAACATAGCAAATGCCCCAAACAAGATTTCCAGTTTAATATTGCACTATTACAGATTATACTGAGATATCCTACCTATGAAAAGCCTTTTAAAGTGATTGGCATGCTTAGTAACTACTGTATTCAACAGGGTACATACATTTGCAGGCTGATGTGGACTGAATAAATAAATGACTGAATGAATGACAAATGAGACTGATGTCTCCAGCTTTTCTAAATTGATGAACAAACTGTCTTAGGGCTTTAAAAAAGTCTAACGAGTCTTGTGGGTACAGCAGGAAGGACAGGTTTACAAATAGAGTATTAAGGAAATGTTGTGTTCAAGATATCTTCATCTGTAACCCACAGACGTTGCGGTAGGGGCCTTCCTCTCGGACTCCGCTGTGGTTCTGAGGTAAGACCATGATCATGGAGAAATGTCAAACACATCCACAAGATAACTGACCTATTAGCAGGAATTCCTGCATTGTTACATGTCACGTAGATGTAGGTTAAAGGGTCAACTTTCACTCATAGGGGTGAACTTTTTACTTTAACTGGTTTAGATGTATTGATTTTGACCTAATTCGCACCTGTTCTGGTCCATATTTCTATCATATTTTAGGCCTTCTTTGTTACGTTTTGGTATGTTTTGAATCTTTTTTGTCCTCCTGGCCCAAAGAGCCACCATATTGTAGATGTCCATGTGCATTTCGCTACACCCGCAATACCATCTGCTAAACACGCGTATGTGACCAAAAAAAATTGATTTGGTTACTGTGTTTGTATTGTTGTTATTTATGTTGATATGTTGTTGTTGCCCTCCAACAGGACTCGTCCGGTGGTAGTGGTTGAGGCCTCCATGCCCCTGCCTGTCAGTGTGAACCGCTCTGTAGCTCTGTGTTCTGACAACGGTCTTCCTGCTGTCTGCATCAACGTGACAGTCTGCTTTAGGGTCCGTGCTCGGCGCTACAACGGACTCATAGGTGAGCAGACCCTCTCTCTGTGCCCCTGGCTCCCTCTTAGCCCTGCACTGTGAAACCAACCGGTCTATTTGCGCTGTGTTAATCGTTACATTAGTGAAGGTTATATACACAGCAGTGGCACTAACAAACAAACGCCAGTTTTGGTTCTAGTGTGTGTACTTAATAGTGACCAAAAACTAATTTCGCAACCGTGCTATAGTACTGCGAGCATAATTATGCAACTAGTTTGTATGTGTAAAATGGTATAATGTACAATGTCTAGTCTCCTGTGTCTCTTAGGAAATAGTGATGAAAACCCCTGCCCTGGACTGGTTGACAGAAAACACTGTTGTGTCCGAGACAACCCTTTTCTGTTTCCTTATCTCTGTCAGTCTCTCCATATTATCACTAGTCCCTGAGGCCTGGGGCAGTTGGTCCAGTATGTTAACCCAACCTGAAAAGAATGCAGAGCATTCCTTTGGTGAAAGTGTCCGTTACAGCAAGAAGACTCTGGCACAGCCCTGTCCTGATAGATACACTGGGGGTGGGGCTGGGACTGGGGCTAGGATTGAGTCTGGGGCTGGGGTTGAGTTTGGGACTGGGGCTGGGGTTGAGTCTGGGACTGGGGCTGGGGGTTGAGTCTGGGACTGGGGTTGGGGTTGAGTCTGGGACTGGGGTTGAGTCTGGGGCTGGGGCTGGGGTTGAGTCTGGGGCTGGGGTTGAGTCTGGGGCTGGGGTTGAGTCTGGGGCTGGGGGTTGAGTCTGGGGCTGGGGTTGAGTCTGGGACTGGGATTGAGTCTGGGACTGGAGTTGAGTCTAGGACTGGGGCTGGGGTTGAGTCTGGGACTGGGGTTGAGTCTGGGACTGGGGCTGGGGTTGAGTCTGGGACTGGGGCTGGGGTTGAGTCTGGGACTGGGGTTGAGTCTGGGACTGGGGCTGGGGTTGAGTCTGGGACTGGGGTAGAGGCTGGGGCCAAGGTTGATGCTGGGGTGAGGTTGATTCTAGGTCTATGTATTTCTGTGGCCCTGGTTTATATGAACTCTGGGTACTCTCTGAAACTAAATACTGTTACCTTCCTCCCTCCCTCTCTCCCTTAATTCCTCCCTCCCTCCCATAGAACTGCAGTATAACCTGACAGCCGACACACACCACAAGGAGTCTTTCCCCTCCCGCTTCCATTTCCACGGCAACGGGACATCCAACGTTACGACAGGGCAAGTCAAGGCCAGACACGACCAGCTGACCTGTGTCACCCACCAGGCCTTCATGAGGGTGAGTCAGAGGTCAGGGTTTAGAATTCAAAGGTTAGGGGTCAAGAGGTCAACAGCTGTAACCACTGATAGGTGTTTCCAGGTCTTCCTTAGGAAAGAGGTCTTCAGACCTCAATTGGAATTCCTATATAAATTCAGGAGTTAACATTTGCTTAACAAATCACAAAAAAAGTTGCATGGACTCGCTCTGAGTGCAATACAAGTTTAACATGAATTTTGAATGACTATCCTATCTCTGTAAGGTCCCGCAATCACGTAGTGAATTTCAAGCACAGATTCAACCACAAAGACCAGGGAAGTTTTCCAATGCCTCATATCAAAGGACACCGATTGTTAGATTGGTAAAACATACATTGAATATCTCCTTGATTATGGTGCAGTTATTAATTACACTTTGTATGGTGTATCAATACACACAGTCACTACAAAGATACAGACCTCCTTCTAAACTGAGTTGCCGGAGTGAAAGAAAACCAAGGAAAACCAGGGATTTCACCATGAGGCCAATGGGGTTTTTAAAACAATTATGCAGTTTAATGGCTGTGATAAGAGACTACTGAGGATGGATCGACAACATTTTAGTTACACCAAAATACTAACCTAAACATGCATTCTGTCCTGAATACAAAGTGTTTTATTTGTGGCAAATCCAACACACACATCAGTAGGTACAACTCTCCATATTTTCAAGCATGGTGGTGGCTGCATCATGTATGGGTACCACATTCATCTGTACAAACAATAGAACGCAAGTATAAACACCATGGGACCACGCAGCCGTCATACCACTCAGGAAGGAGACGCGTTCTGTCTCCTAGAGATGAACGTACTTTGGTGCGAAAAGTGCAAATCAATCCCAGAACAACAGCAATGGACCTTGTGAAGATGCTGAAGGAAACAGGTACAAAAGTATCTATATCCACAGTAAAACAAGTCTTATATCGACATAACCTGAAAGGCCGCTCAGCAAGGAAGAAGCCACTGCCCCAAAACCGCCATAAAACAGCCAGACTATGGTCTGCAACTGCACATGGGGACAAAGTTCGTACTTTCTGGAGAAATGTCCTCTGGTCTGATGAAACAAAAATAGAACTGTTTGGCCATAATGACCATCGTTATGTTTGGAGGAAAAAGGGGATGCTTGCAAGCTGAAGAACACCATCCCAAGTGAAGCATGGGGGTGGCAGAATCATGTTGTGGGGGTGCTTTGCTGCAGGAGGAACTGGTACACTTCACAAAAATAGATGCATCACGAGGGAGGACAATTATGTGGATATATTGAAGCAACATCTCAAGACCTCAGTCAGGAAGTTAAAGCTTGGTCGCAAATGGGTCTTCCAAATGGACAATGACCCCAAGCATACTTCCAAACTTGTGGCATAATGGCTTAAGGACAACAAAGTCAAGGTATTGGACTGGCCATCACAACGCCCTGACCTCAATCCCATAAAAGATTTGCGGGCAGAACTGAAAAAGCATGTGCGAGCAAGGAGGCCTACAAACCTGACTCAGTTACACCAGCTCTGTCAGGAGGAATGGGCCAAAATTCACCCAACTTATTATGGGAAGCTTGTGGAAACGTTTGACCCAAGTTAAACAATTTAAAGGCAAATACGAATTGAGTACATGTAAACTTCTGACACGCTGGGAATGTGATGAAATAAATAAAAGCAGAAATAAATAATTCTCTCTACTATTATTCTGACATGTCACATTCTTAAAATAAAGTGGTTATCCTAACTGACCTAAGACAGGGCATTTTTACTCAGATTATTGTCAGGAATTGTGAAAAAGTGAGTTTAAATGTATTTGGCTAAGGTGTATGTAAACTTCCGTCTTCAACTGTAAATGTCTTGGAATGGCCTAGTCAAGGCCCAGACCTCAATCCAGTTGAGAATCTGTGGTATGACTTAAAGATTACTGTACACCAGCGGAACCCATCCAACTTGAAGGAGTTGGAGCAGTTTTGCCTTGAAGAATGGACAAAAATCCCAGTGGCTAGATGTGCCAAGCTTATAGAGACATTTCCCAAGATACTTCAAATCAAATCAAATTTTATTTGTCACATACACATGGTTAGCAGATGTTAATGCGAGTGTAGCGAAATGCTTGTGCTTCTAGTTCCGACAATGCAGTAATAACCAACGAGTAATCTAACCTAACAATGCCAAAACTACTACCTTATACACACAAGTGTAAAGGGATAAAGAATATGTACATAAAGATATATGAATGAGTGATGGTACAGAACGGCATAGGCAAGATGCAGTAGATGGTATAGAGTACGGTATATACATATGAGATGAGTAATGTAGGGTATATAAACATAAAGTGGCACAGTTTAAAGTGGCTAGTGATACATGTATTACATAAAGATGGCAAGATGCAGTAGATGATATAGAGTACAGTGTATACATATACATATGAGATGAGTAATGTAGGGTATGTAAACATTATGTTAAGTGGCATTGTTTAAAGTGGCTAGTGATACATTTTTACATAAATTTCTATCAATTCCCATTATTAAAGCTGTAATTGCTGCAAAAGGTGGCTCTACAAAGTATTGACTTTGGGGGGGGGTGAATAGTTACGCATGCTCAAGTTTTCAGTTTTTTTGTCTTATTTCTTGTTTGTTTCACAATAAAAAATATTTTGCATCTTCAAAGTGGTAGGCATGTTGTGTAAATCAAATGATACAGCCCCCCCCCCCCCCCCCCAAAAAAAAAATAAATAAATCTAGGCAACAAAATAGGAAAAATGCCAAGGGGGTGAATACTTTCGCAAGCCACTGTAGTAACCAAAAAATTGTTTTATATATATATACTGTATTTATATATATATTTGAGATTCTTCAAAGTAGCTACCCTTTGCCTTGATGACAGCCTTGCTCACTCTTGGCATTTTCTCAACCAGCTTCATGAGGAATGCTTTTTCAAAAGTACCACACATGCTAAGCACTTGTTGGCTGCTTTTCTTTCACTCTGCAGTCCAACTCATCCTAAACCATCTCAATTGAGTTGAGGTCGGGTGATTGTAGAGGCCAGGTCATCTGATGCAGCACTCCATCACTCTTCTTGGTCAAATAGCCCTTACACAGCCTGGAGGTGTGTTGGGTCATTGTCCTGTTGAAAAACAAATTATAGTCCAACTAAGCGCAAACCAGATGGGATGGCGTATCGCTGCAGAATGCTTTGAATTCCAAATAAATCACAGACAGTGTTACCAGCAAAGCACCCCACACCATCACACCTCCTCCTCCATGTTTCACGGTTTGAACCACACATGCGGAGATCATCCATTTATCTACTCTGCGTCTCACAAAGACACACTGGTTGGAACCAAACATCTCAAATTTGAACTCATCAGACCAATGGACAGATTTCCACCGGTCTAATGTCCATTGCTTGTGTTACTTTTTTCTTTACATAGTTGAATGTGCTGACAACAAAATCACACAAAAATTATCAATGGAAATCAAATTTATCAACCCATGGAGGTCTGGATTTGGAGTCACACTCAAAATTAAAGTGGAAAACCACACTACAGGCTGATCCAACTTTGATGTAATGTCCTTAAAACAAGTCAAAATGAGGCTCAGTAGTGTGTGTGGCCTCCACGTGCCTGTATGACCTCCCTACAACGCCTGGGCATGCTCCTGATGAGGTGGCAGATGGTCTCCTGAGGGATCTCCTCCCAGACCTGGATTAAAGCATCCGCCAACTCCTGGACAGTCTGTGGTGCAACGTGGCGTTGGTGGATGGAGCGAGACATGATGTCCCAGATGTGCTCAATTGGATTCAGGTCTGGGGAACGGGCGGGCCAGTCCATAGCATCAATGCCTTCCTCTTGCAGGAACTGCTGACACACTCCAGCCACATGAGGTCTAGCATTGTCTTGCATTAGGAGGAACCCAGGGCCAACCACACCAGCATATGGTCTCACAAGGGGTCTGAGGATCTCATCTCGGTAACTAATGGCCGTCAGGCTACCTCTGACGAGCACATGGAGGGCTGAGCGGCCCCCCAAAGAAATGCCACCCCACACCATGACTGACCCACCGCCAAACCGGTCATGCTGGAGGATGTTGCAGGCAGCAGAACGTTCTCCACGGCGTCTCCAGACTCTGTCACGTCTGTCACATGTGCTCAGTTTGAACCTGCTTTCATCTGTGAAGAGCACAGGGCGCCAGTGGCGAATTTGCCAATCTTGGTGTTCTCTGGCAAATGCCAAACAAGATGCACGGTGTTGGGCTGTAAGCACAACCCCCACCTGTGGACGTCGGGCCCTCATACCACCCTCATGGAGTCTGTTTTTGACCATTTGAGCAGACACATGCACATTTGTGGCCTGCTGGAGGTCATTTTGCAGGGCTCTGGCAGTGCTCCTCCTGCTCCTCCTTGCACAAAGGCGGAGGTAGCGGTCCTGCTGCTAGGTTGTTGCCCTCTTACGGCCTCCTCCACGTCTCCTGATGTACTGGCCTGTCTCCTGGTAGCGCCTCCATGCTCTGGACACTACGCTGACAGACACAGCAAACCTTCTTGCCACAGCTCGCATTGATGTGCCATCCTGGATGAGCTGCACAACCTGAGCCACTTGTGTGGGTTTTAGACTCCGTCTCATGCTACCACTAGAGTGAAAGCACCGCCAGCATTTAAAAGTGACCAAAACATCAGCCAGGAAGCATAGGAACTGAGAAGTGGTCTGTGGTCACCACCTGCAGAACCACTCCTTTATTGGGGGTGTCTTTGTAACAGTATAACTTTACGGCGTCCCCTCGCCCCGACACGGGCGCGAACCAGGGACCCTCTGCACACATCAACAACGGTCGCCCACGAAACATCGTTACCCATCGCTCCACAAAGGCCACGGCCCTTGCAAAGCAAGGGGCAACACTACTTAAGTCTCAGAGCAAGTGACGTAACTGATTGAAATGCTACTAGCGCGCACCCGCTAACTAGCTAGCCATTTCACATCCGTTACACTCACCCCCCTTTCAACCTCCTCCTTTTCCGCAGCAACCAGTGATCCGGGTCAACAGCATCAATGTAATAGTATAACTTTACGGCGTCCCCTCGCCCCGACACGGGCGCGAACCAGGGACCCTCTGCACACATCAACAACGGTCGCCCACGAAACATCGTTACCCATCGCTCCACAAAGGCCACGGCCCTTGCAAAGCAAGGGGCAACACTACTTAAGTCTCAGAGCAAGTGACGTAACTGATTGAAATGCTACTAGCGCGCACCCGCTAACTAGCTAGCCATTTCACATCCGTTACACTCACCCCCCTTTCAACCTCCTCCTTTTCCGCAGCAACCAGTGATCCGGGTCAACAGCATCAATGTAACAGTATAACTTTACGGCGTCCCCTCGCCCCGACACGGGCGCGAACCAGGGACCCTCTGCACACATCAACAACGGTCGCCCACGAAACATCGTTACCCATCGCTCCACAAAGGCCACGGCCCTTGCAAAGCAAGGGGCAACACTACTTAAGTCTCAGAGCAAGTGACGTAACTGATTGAAATGCTACTAGCGCGCACCCGCTAACTAGCTAGCCATTTCACATCCGTTACATCTTGCTAATTGCCTATAATTTCCACCTGTTGTCTATTCCATTTGCACAAAAGCATGTGAAATGTATTGTCAATCAGTGTTGCTTCCTAAGTGGACAGTTTGATTTCACAGAAGTGTGATTGACTTGGAGTTACATTGTGTTGTTTAAGTGTTCCCTTTATTTTTTTGAGCAGTGTATATACTTGTGTATTGATTTTAAGAAAGGAATTGATGTTTATGGTTAAGTACACATTGGAGCAATGACAGTCATTGATTGATTGTTTTTTATAAGATAAGTTTAATGCTAGCTAGCAACTTACCTTAGCTTACTGCATTCGCTAACAGGCAGGCTCCTCGTGGAGTGCAATGTAATCAATGCAAGATTGGATCCCCGAGCTGACAAGGTAAAAAATCTGTCGTTCTGCCTCGTTTCTAGGCCGTCATTAAAAATAAGAATGTGTTCTTAACTGACTTGCCTATTTAAATAAAGATTAAAAAAGGTGTAAAAAAAAAATAAAAATAATAATAATCGTCAAATCTGCGCCCAAAAATACAGATTTCCGATTGTTATGAAACCTTGAAAATGGCCCCGATTAATCGGCCATTCCGATTAATCGGTCGACCTCTAGTTGAGATGTGTCTGTTACTTGAACTCTGTGAAGCATTTATTTGGGCTGCAATTTCTGAGGTGCAGTTTACTCTAATGGACCTATCCTCTGCAGCAGAGGTAACTCTGGGTCTTCCTTTCCTGTGGTGGTCCTCATGAGAGCCAGTTTCACCATAGCGCTTGATGGTTTTTGCGACTGCACTTGAAGAAACTTTCAAAGTTCTTGACAACACAGAGTTCCACATGGAATAAACAAACATACAGTCAATAACACAATAGAAAAGTCTATATGAGGTAAGATAAGGGAGGTTAGGCAATAAAAGGCCATAGCTGTACTATTGTTTTATTTTTCATTGTTTTCATTTCGTTTTTTTTTCTTCCACTTTGACATTACAGAGTATTTTGTGTAAGTTGTTGACAAAAAATGACAATTAAATCTATTGTAACCCCATTTTGTATCACAACAAAATGTGGAAAAAGTCAAGGTGTGTGAATCTTTTTGAAGGCACTGTATATGTCACCAAGCAGCGACTCATTCAGTCAGGCCTGATAAAGAAGAGCTAGTAAGACGCATGCATGGTGACATTGGGAAGTTCCAAATGACCTATCACTTTACATGGGAGGGAACATGGTGATCTGAAGGGTAATAAAATAGGGACTGGGTCTAGTAGGGAGGATTTAGTGTGTGTGTAGGATTAGGGAAAGGGGGATACCTAGTCAGTTGTACAACTGAAATGTGTCTTCCACATTTAACTCAACCCCTCTGAATCAGAGAGGTGCGGGGGGCTGCCTTAATCGACATCCACGTCATCGGCACCCAGGGAACAGTGGGTTAACTGCCGTGCTCAAGGGGAGAACAACATATTTTTACATAGTCAGCTCCTACCCGCCAGGCTACCTGCTGCCCCAGTGTGCATGTGTGTGTGTAATGTTCCAGGTGTTTGGTGGGGCCCCTCCTGACTCTTCCCTCATTCTCTCTTCTAATCAGGGCCATCTAAGTTAGCTCATGTTTAAACCCACTCACTAATTAATGGATGACTCTCAAGTCTCTCTTCGAGCTGAACCATATTGGCTTTTTCTTATTAATAGCTAGAGATGGAGTTATTGGAGACCATAAACCAGTGTCATTATCTGTCAGAGGAAATCAAAATGTGTAACTATACATTTGATGTATTTTTAAAGTTTAATTAATGGGTCATGGCAGTAATGAATGTTATAAACAGCAGATGTGGCAGTAGGATAGTACAGGGGACTGGTAGGGGAATGTGACTATGACTGAGGTCACATAGGGATATAGTGAGACTAATACGGCAGCAGGTAGCCTAGTGGTTAGAGCGTTGGGCCAGTAACTGAAAGGTTGCTGGATTGAATCCCTGAGCTGACAAGGTAAAAATGGGTCATTCTGCCCCTGAACAAGGCAGTTAACCCACTGTTCCCCGGTAGGTTGTCATTGTAAATAAGAATTTGTTCTTAACTGACTTACCTAGTTACATAAAAATACTGTCTCAGGGGCTTTCGCATTGTCTTTTCTGTCTTACTCTCACACATCCCCCTCATACTTTATGCATCTTAAAGGTTTGATATAGAGTAATTATTATGTAATGGTTAGATGTGTTTTAGGTTTATTTTGCCACTCAAATACTGTACAGTACACATGAGTCAGTATGTATGATCAGCGCTGTGTTGCCAAGCTCCTGTATGTTAATGAATGGGCTCTGGTGAGTGGTTTTACATTGAGAGAGAACACCACCATACAGTTACTCAGTTTGTGGTTAAACTAAACCTCTTAGAGTGGAGAAAGCTGTGCATGCATGGCTAATGAAACACTGGTTTCTAGCTACTATGTCTGCTCACTGATAAAAGAAGAGAGGGTGGGACATAAGAGCCATTCAAGTGTCTTGTTCTATAGATACCATGCTTTATTTGACAGTGTATTCAATAATTCAGTCGTGGAAATGTTTAACAGTTCTCTTTCTGTTTCATAACATTGTAACTTAGCAGCAATTAGCAACAATTTAGCAGCAACAGCTAAAAATATATATTTTTTTGTCTTGAATAAAAATTATAAAAATCTCAGAATGTCCCTTGAGCTAAAGGCAGGTGTGGGAGAGGAGAGCAGAGGCTCCTTGGGACATCTTAGGTGGGACATCTGCAGCTCTTTCAGTGGGACAGACAGCACATGACACTGTAACATTGTGCCAGAGCACAGACAGGCCCCCACAATAACTTACACAAGAACAGTCAATTAGCACAGTCAAGCCAGAAGCTCCCCTCTAGGTTGTATGTACAGTAAATGAAAGCTTCCATTCTCTGTATCTCTTTCCTTTTTAGAAAGATGTCCGCGATATCTTCACGCCCATCCATTTTGAGGCGAAGTACACCCTCGAACAGCACACTGTGCGTCACCGGGCATCCAGAATATTCCCAGCCCTGAAACCCATCCTGCAGCAGAGAGGGGGGCACAGCAACCTGGTAGCCAATAAGGTGAGTCTCTTACATCTATCCACTCATATTGCATGGTTAGGAGAATAGGACCAATTCTTTTAGACACAAATACAGCTTAGTCCTGGAATTAAAAATCATACTCAGTGGGAATTTCCCTGCATTGAAATTGCTCTTTAGTCCGGGTACTAGGCTTAATCTATGTCCGGGGAACCGATGCTACACTCTTAGAAAAAAACTAGCTATGTAGAACCTAAAAGGTTCCAGGTTAAATCCTTTTGGGTTCCTTGAAGAATCCTTTCTACAGAGTGTGTTATATGGAACCCAAAAAGGTTCTACCTGGAACCAAAAAGGGTTCTCCTATGGGGACAGCCAAAGAATCCTTTTGGAACCCTTTTTTCTAAGAGTGTAGAGTTCTCCACTTACATCCATGTATGGTAGTTACTGTATATTAGAGGATACATTACTGTATTTTCAGTGAACGCATCATCATCATCTAACAGTAACCTTCCTTCTCCAGACTGAGTTTGCTCGGTACTGTTCATTGGCCAACTGTTCAACCAATCTGCAGGTCTCTGCATACCTGGTCTTACCACAGTAAGTAGCATTTAGCATAAATATTCAATTAGAATATGTTGGTGTTTTCTTTGTAATACAATCTTTTGTCTTGAAGCTTTTACTTTCTATTTCTTATCTCTTCTGTGGACAAAACTGAGCTATTGAAGGTTTACTTTACAAATTCATTACAGCATCCCGAAACAAATAATATTTCTGTGGAAAACAACCTTTGTGGGATTAGATCAGGTGTTGACTGTAGTGCCCATGATGTCAATACTCTCCAGTTGACTTCATTAAGGGGGGATTGTTGTACATGTTTACTCATGGTCACATTTCCAAAGCCAGGAAATCTACAGGACTGCATAACAGGTCCATTCTGATGTTTCCGTGACTGGGACTGTTTAGTCTGCTCTCCTCTGAAACCATGATTCTGGCACTTTATGGAAAGTTGTATGATTTAAGTCTATCAAAATATGAAATAAGATGTTATTTTTTTGTATGACTGAAGTCAATTCAAGCAAACCACACCGATGGATGGGATTCATTGGGGTTATAGGACAGATGTGCTGTAGTCACAGGTACAGTACCAGTCAAAAGTTTGGACACACCTACTTATTCACCTACAATGAGTAGGTGTGTCCAAACTTTTGACTGGTACTGTATGGGGCGACAGCCTTCCAGTTTTATACATAGGGCCCTATTCAATCCAGCCCCTAAAACTGTTAATCTTGCAGGAAACACAACAACATACAGTACTTTGCATTGGGTAATGGGAAGACCATCATGTTGAACACAACCCTGGTGAACGCTGGAGATGATGCCTTCCTCCCCAGGCTCCAGTTACGCTTCCCCTCCAACCTGCACTACATCAAAGTCCTTGATGCAGTACGTGTTTGATTGATTTATTGATTACACAAAGTAGCAGTTATTACATTTCTCACATAATCACCAATGTAATTTAGACGATGTGGCAGTGCAATTCAAAGAAACACACAAAATCATGTGAATCTATGAATCAAGTGAATCTATGCGCTCTTGGATTGTAATAAATTACACAACACTCCCATTATCTGTTATTATTTTCAGGAGGAGAAGTATGTGAGCTGTGACATTTCAGAGGAGAACAAGACAATAGTAGGAATGGACTGTAGTGTTGGGAACCTGTACTTCAGCTCTGGAGCCAAGGTACTGTAGGCACAACACTCAAACTTACTCCAACCTTACTCTAATATTACTCTAGCCTTATCCCAACCTTACTCTACTGTTACTCCAAACTTACTCTAATTTTACTCCAGCCTTACTCTGTTACTTCAGCCTTACTCTATCACTCCAGCCTTACTTTACTGTTACTCCAGCCTTACTCAAATGTTACTCCAACCTTACTCGAATGTTACTCCAACATTGCTTTAATGTTACTCCAGCCGCACTATAATGTTACTCCAGCCTTGCTCTAATGTTACTCCGGCCTTACTCTGATGGTACTCCAACCTTACTCTGATGGTACTCCAACCTTACTCTGATGGTACTCCAACCTTACTCTAATGTTACTCCAACCTTACTCTGTTACGTCAGCCTTACGCTACTGTTACTCCAACCTTACTCTAATTTTACTCCAGCCTTACTCTGTTACTTCAGCCTTACTCTGTCACTCCAGCATTACTCTACTGTTAACTCCAGCCGTACGATGTTACTACAACCTTACTCTTATGTTACTCCAACCTTACGCCAATGTTACTCCAGCCGTACTCGTGTTATTCCAACCTTACTCTGTTACTCCAGTCTTTGTCTGTCACCCCGGCCTTACTCTAATGTTACTCCAGCCTTGCTCTAATGTTACTCCAGCCTTACTCTAATGGTACTCCAGCCTTACTCCGATGTTACTCCAGCCTTACTCTATTGTTACTCCAGCCTTACTCTGATGTTACTCCTGTCTTACTCTAATGTTACTCCAACCTTACTCTAATTTTACTCCAGTCGTACTCTGTTACTTCAACCTTACTCTACTGTTACTCCAACCTTACTCTACTTTTACTCAACCCTTACTCTGTTACTTCAGCCTTACTCTGTCACTCCAGCCTTACTCTACTGTTACTCCGACCTTACTCTGTTACTCCAACCTTACTCTTATGTTACTCCAACCATACTCTAATGTTACTCCACCCTTACTCCAATGTTACTCCAGCTGTGCTCTAATGTTACTCCAACCTTTGTCTGTCACCACGGCCGTACTCTAATGTTACTCCGGCCTTACTCTAATGTTACTCCAACCTTACTCTAATGTTACTCCAACCTTACTCTAATTTTACTTCAGCCGTACTCTGTTAATTCAGCCTTACTCTGTCACTCCAGCCTTACTCTACTGTTACTCCAGCCGTACTCTGTTACCCCAGCCTTACTCTGTTACTCCAGCCTTACTCTATTGTTACTCCAACCTTACTCGGTTGCTCCAGCCTTACTCTACTGTTACTCCAACCGTACTCTGTTACTCCGACCTTACTCTAATGTTACTCCGACCTTACTCTGTCACTCCAGCCGTACTCTAATGTTACTCTAACCTTGATCTACTGTTACTCCAGCCTTACTATAATGCTACTCTACCATTATTCCAGCCTTACTCTGTTACTTTAATATTACTCCAAGGTTACTCCAAAATTACTCAAACTTTACTTCCATGTTACTCAAATTTTACTCTATTAATCTGGGTCTGGATACTTTCACTGGATACTTTAACTAATAACCCCACTGGGCACAGACATAAATTCAACGTCATGGTTGGGTAGGTTACTTTCTTAATGTAATCCATTACAGTTACTAGTTACCTGTCTAAAATTGTAACAAGTAACATAACTTTTGGATTACACAAACTCAGTAACGTAATCTGATTACTTTTAGTTACTTTTGGATTACCTTCCCTTAAAATACATTAGAAGAAGACAAAAAGGACCCATCAAATGCATTTAGTGTGTCATCATAGTGGTCTCTCGATCAGGAGCATTTTTTTTTTTTTATTACACCTTTTTAAAATCTGAATTGAATGTCATTGAGAAAAACAGAAAGGTGTCTTAATGTATTTTTTTCCAAACATCCTTTCTGAATTTAAAAGTAATCCAAGAAGCAATCAACTAGTTTTTCTAAAGTATCTGTAATCTGATTACAATATTTTTGCTGGTAATGTAACTAACTGATTACAGTTTTTTTTAAATTACATCAGATTGCCCTGTTCAATGTCTATTCCTTGTTGGTTCAACGTAATTTTACTGAAATGGCGTGAAAACAATGTTGATTCAACCAGTGTGTGCCCAGTGGGTATCCAGACCCATATCTTCTGTTTGCTGCCAATGCTGCTGCTCTTTTAAAGGCAGCGTTTTATAAACTGCTGTTTAAGAGGGTAATATCTTACTTGCTATCTAATCAGAATTTCTGTATTTTCTGCAGGTGAACATCAGCTTTCTGTTGGATGTAAACCAGAGTAGCAGTGCTGGTGACATTAGCATATCCATCAACACTAGTGGGTAAGTACAGACCCATAAAAGAAAGATAGATACCCACACACTGGATGCGCCTGCAGTGTTATTGAGTGCAATGTTTTGACCCTAGGTCTTTGTCATAATCTTTCTTTTGACTTTTGTTTACACTACTTCTGACCTTAGCACAGATCCCCTAACCCACGAACGCAATCTTTCTCCAAAATACATGAAATAATCGAATGGCACGTTTTTTAAACTGACGTCCTGTTACACCGTCGGTGACGTCTTGCTACTGGCCAGCCTTATCAAACCAAACAGACGGATCGTAAAACAGCCCAATGAGACACTGGGTGGACAAAACATTAGGAACACGTGTTCTTTCCATTACATAGACTGACCAGATGAATCCAGGTGAAAGCTATGCCTTTGAATGAGGTATGGTAGTAGGTGCCACTGGGTTTTTCACGCTCAACAGTTTCCTGTGTGCATCAAGAATGGTCCACCACCCAAAGGACATTCAACCAATTTCAGCAAAAAAAATTGTACTCAGTGTATGTGTTTGTTCTGTTGCTAGGGGAACAGGAAACACGGTCCCAGTGACCTGAATTATTCAAATCAGAGGGTGCTGCAGGTTCCCTCTCTTGGTTTCCTCCTGTAGTTGTTACATTGTTGTGTAGTTGTGTAGGCGGCCCCTGTTTTGTTGTTTGGGTAAAGAAAAGCTTTGAAATGTTTAAAAGTTTCAGAACACTCTAAAACACTCCATGTTCATATCTGGTAACACTTAACTGGAGACATTCCTTGCTCTGAGTTTTGTTCAGAGAATGGCACATTTTTCTAACAGCTGAAACAGCTTTTTCCTGCAATCTAGAGCCATGATCGTTATGCCTAGTTCTATGTAAAAAATATGTCTATTTTTTCTGCATAGGTTATCAAAGCATACTTCTTTCCCTGTTCAATTGTAATTTTAATTAATGAGGCACATTGAATATTTAGGAACCTTTATGCCGTAGGGGTTTAGTACAACTGCTACATTGGTACATAGTATCATAACCCAATCATTAATAAAGCAATTGTTTTCTTTTCTAAAGTCTTGCCAGCAGGTATGTCAGCTAAGATAGACTAGCTACTCTAACTTGATTGGTAGCTAGTTATGAGGTTGGGACATTTTTATTTTATTATTTATTTATTCATCAAGAAGGACTCAATAGGCTACATAGCTTGATCAAATTAATTTACAAACACCTCCTGCGAGTCCTGCCCATCACCGGCAGCTAAAATCAAATCAAACGCTGTGTGTGACTCTCTCTCTCCTCCACTAGCATTACTGTCTGCATACATATCTTTGCTCGATAGTGCACCTTGGAAGGAACCACTTACTGGGGGGGTACTCTTTGCCTGGTCCAGTCAGTGTGCCCCTTCCACAAAATACCACTGACAAATCCTTTTAGAAATAATTATGAAGCTTAGTCATTACTTTAACATCTGAACATTTTATAAACAGGACAAATCTGAGGGGGCACGTGTCCTTGTGCCCGTATGGGCATGACACCTCTGAAAACCATCTTCAAGTGTCATGTAATGCGTGAAGGTATGCTTTGGCCTCACTCTGAGAAACACTAGGAATGTGAAGTTCTGCAACATTTGATGTTTGGAAAGTCTTTGGCTTTGAGTTGAATTCCTCCAACAGTATAATGGCATTGGTGCTTAAATGTGCTTAAATGTTTTGTTTTCAATATATCAAATTGATTAATATGAAATGGAATCCAAATAGATAATTTCTTGTTTTTTCTGACATTGTCTTTTCCAGAGACAATTATGAAAATGAGGATCTTCTGCATGACAACTCAGCCACTCTGATGTTACCGTTGAGATATGGCGTGGATGTAAGCGTCCATGGGTAAGACATTTATTTACAGTAACAAAGACAGTTCCTCGCTCTTCATTGACAGTATATATAAACATTTCTTATTGTACTTCATAAGCTAATTACTGATCTCCCTTGCAGGTTTGTTACTCCAACATCCTTTGTATTTGGTGACCAGGAGCCTACTCCAGTTGATTGCTACACAGAGACATTCAACTACACTTACAAGGTATGTACCATAGGGATACAATTTAGGATTGTTTTCTAACAGAAACTGATGTGATCATTACAGCCTAGTTGGAGTATTTGAATGACTGACTGAGTGACTGAGTGACTGAGTTTATACTGACATATTGTATCGGTGTGCCTTGACAGGTTGTCAATATCGGTCCAAGCAAATCTCTCAACACGGAAGTTGAGATTGATATTCCCAAGATACTATCACCATATCCATACAGATTACTCCACATTGCAGATTTTCAGGTAAGTGTGTGATTGATTGATGAAAAATACCACCCATAGCTGTGGTATATTGGCCATATACCACAAACCCCTAAGGTGCCTTATTGCTATTATAAACTGGTTACCAACGTAATTAGACCATTAAAAAGTACATTTCTGTCATACCAATGGTATACAGTCTATTATAAACTGGGTGGTTCGAGCCCTGAATGCGGATTGGCTGACAGCCATGGTATATCAGACCGTATACCACGGGTATGACAAAACACTTATTTTTACTGCTCTAATTACGTTGGTAAACAGTTGATAATAGCAATAAGGCACCTCTGGGGGTTGTAATATATGGCTAATATACCACGGTTAAGGGCTGTGTCCAGAACAGCCCTTAGCCGTGGTATATTGGCCATATACCACACTGCTTCGGGCCATATTTCTTAAGTATACCACAGCTTTCAGCTAATCAGCATTCAGGGCTCAAACCACCCAGTTTATAATCACCAATATCTAACTTATTTTCTTTCCTCCTCTGTTAGACCTCTCTTGGAGAATGCTCCATTAAAAACAGCTCCATCACAGTAGAAGATGATTGTGAGGTGCCACAGTCCTCTTTAATCAAGGAACTGGTCTTCTTCTTCTCCAAAACCAGCAAACGCAAAATGGTAGATACCTCCCTCTCCTACTCCTATAATGTATGTAGCAGTGTTGGGGTCAATTCCATATTGATACAGTCAATTCAGGAAGTAAATTAATTGGAATTCAAATTTTTCTCTCATCTTATAAATGAGGAGCATTTACATTTTTGTTTACTTCCTGAGTTTAAATGGAATTGGCCCTAACCTCATTGTGTAGCAGTGCTGTATTCCACTGATGTTGATGTTTTAAAATGAAATCACAATAGTGTTGTTTCTCTCCATAGTTCTGTGCTCACGGAGACGACCTGTGCCTGACTCTGGTGTGTAGACTAGGAGACATGGACATTGGGAAAGAAGCCACCATTCAGATGGAAGTGAAGCTCAACCCCACCGTTCTACAGCTCACACCGGTAAACACTTCACTAATGCTACACTTTCAAATCTCTTAAAATGGCAACACGAATCATCCTTTCTTCAGAGGATATTAAAGTGTTCTAATGTAATCAAATCAAATCTTACCCTCCCTCTCCTCAGGGTCGTCATGGAGTGATGCTGATAGAGAGTACTGGCATCATCACATCACCAAGGGAGGACCCTCACACCATCCTATTACAGCAGACTCCTATCGCTCAGGTAAGAAATGATAGGCCTATACAGTAGTGATACATTGGCCTTATGCAGTAATCTTTTGGAGGATAGCATGTCACTGTTCCACAATGGAGATCACTCAAGTCCATGTCAAGTCCAAGTTCATGCACTTGACACATTTATGAAATAGTTTATTATAGTTACTAAAATAGCTTATTCCAGTAAAAACTCTTTTTGCGCTTGGATTGATGAGGAATTGAAAAATTGTATGGTTGAGAGGGATGAGGCAAAAGGTTTGGCAAATAAATTGGCATCACAACCGATTGGCAAATATACTGCAAATTGAGAAATCATGTGACTAAACTGAATAAAAAGAAGAAACTACACTATGACACAAAGATAAATGATATAAAGAACGATAGTAAAAACATGACATGCCAGCAACAAACGCTGACACTACACATCCAAGTATATCTAACCAAATTATGAAAGACAAGCATTGTAATTTTGATTTCCGTAGAGTGAGTGAAAAAAATATTGTTTTCTATCAACAATGACAAGCCACCGGGGTCTGACAACTTGGATGGGAAATTACTGAGGATAATAGCGGACGATATTGCCACTCCTATTTGCCATATCTTGAATTTAAGCCTACAATTTAAGCCTACTAGAAAGTGTGTGTCCTCAAGCCTGGAGGGAAGCAAAAGTCATTCCGCTACCTAAGAATAGTAAAGCCCCCTTTACTGGCTCAAATAGCCAACCAATCAGCTTTGAGTAAAGCCAG
Source organism: Salvelinus fontinalis (assembly GCF_029448725.1). Lineage (NCBI taxonomy): Eukaryota > Metazoa > Chordata > Actinopteri > Salmoniformes > Salmonidae > Salvelinus > Salvelinus fontinalis. The sequence continues at coordinate 25,040,433 of NC_074683.1, read as the reverse complement.
TGTGTATATGTATGCGGATGACTCAACACTGTACACGTCAGCTACTACAGTGACTGGAATGACTGCAGCACTTAACAAAGAGCTGCAGTAAGTTTCAGAATGGCTGACAAGGAATACGTTAGTCCTATATATCTAAAAGCATTGTATTTGCGACAAATCATTCACTAAACCCTAAACCTCAACTAAATCTTGTAATGAATAATGTGGAAATTGAGCAAGTTGAGGTGACTAAACTGCTTGGAGTAACCCTGGATTGTAAACTGTCATGGTCAAAACGTATTGAAACAACAGTAGCTAAAATGGGGGGAAGTCTGTCCATAATAAAGCGCTGCTCTGCCTTCTTAACAGCACTATCAACAAGACAGGTCCTACAGGCCCTAGTTTTGTCGCACCTGGACTACTGTTCAGTCGTGTGGTCAGGTGCCACAAAAATTTCAATTGGCTCAGAACAGGGCAGTACGGCTGGCCCTTGGATGTATACAGAGAGCAGCTAACATGAATTATATGCATGCCAATCTATCCTGGCTCAAATTGGAGGAGATTGACTTCATCACTACTTGTATTTGTGAGAGGTATTGACATCCATGCATACCCCTCAAGACATGCCACCAGAGGTCTCTTCACAGTCCCCAAGTCCAGAACAGACTATGGGAGGCGCACAGTACTATATAGAGATCTATTCCACATCAAGTAACTCATGCAAGCAGTAAAATTTGATTTAAAAAAACAGATAAAAATACATCTTATGGAACAGCGGGGACTGTGAAGCAACACAACACAGGCACAAGTATACAAACACACAATAACATACACACTATACACACACATAGATTTTGTGTTGTAGATATGTGGTAGTAGAGTAGTGGCCTGAGCACACACACTTAATGTGTTGTGAATGTATTGTAATGTTTTTCAAATGGTATAACTGCCTTCATTTTGCTGGACCCCAGGAAGAGAAGCTGCTACCTTGGCAGAAGTTAATGGGGATCCATAATAAATACAAATACAAATGTCCTGGTAGGGCTAAGAAGTGTCAGGAAATTGCCTATGCAACCTCCGAGTGCCTTACTATTATAAAACACTGGAATGTACAGTGTCCATGTTAGGACAGCGGTGGAAATGACAGGACATTTGCAACCTTGTCTGATGTTCCAGGTCATAGATGTACAATGTAACACTAGTGCACTGAAATAAACGTTTTATTTCATTCTGATGTTCCAGGTTGTGTTGGAGGCCCACTTCAACCAGAAGCCTCAGGCAGCAGTGGAGGGGTTCATCATTGTAGGGAGTCTACTGGTGGGACTCCTGATCTTGGCCTTGCTCATCTTCGCCCTCTGGAAGGTCAGTACGACACCTTCAGCTTTTACACTACACACAAAACGGCATACAAACACACTGCATTCTTTTCCCTCTCGTTCTTATCTGAAACTGAACCTTGTTCTTTCATTCCCAGGCTGGTTTCTTCAAGAGGCAGTTTAAGAAGGAGATCAGGAGGGATAGCTGGGACTATGTACCAAAGAGTGAGAAGACTGAGAGTATATCCTAAGAGTGTACTAATACAGAATGGTTCTATACATCAAGATGAACTAACTGCTGGGGAACAGCTTCTCTACTAAAAGGCCCATTTTGATTGAGATCATCCAAACCCAAGGGAAAGAACTGCAGGACAATTCAAACATTTGTGGCTCAGAATCTAGGAATCAACAAAATGTTGTAATTTCTCTAAAACATGCAAGAGGAAAAACTTCAACTTTGTTGTCAGTGGGACAAATGTATTGCACTTTACCTCTGGGCTTGGTGCAGTGAGACTATAAAACATTGGACTGCGTACGTGGAATGTACATTAGAACATAGGCTATGTGACTTCACAAGAACAGGCCTATCATTCCTGTTTTTATTCCCCACCAAGAACTCAGGATATGAAGCGGAACATTCCATGGTCTTGTTCAGTAGGCATGAAACAGAAGAAAACGCTCCAAAACAGAGTGTGAAACAGGGAGGGACTTTCTGTGCATGTCCATTAATTAAGAACCGCTCATTTTGCGTAGCAAAACATTCTCACATACCTGACTACTTGGATTCTGTCGCACATTGATTGTGTCTGCTGTACAAAACATGTATGAATGCACTGCTGAAGCTTTTCTCTATGGATAGCAAGTATATTTGTATATAATGATATATACACATCTATATGCCAAATCTATCCTCATTAGGTGTGTATATACTGTGTATATAGATATATACATATATATATATTTCTTTATCACTCTGTTTAAACAACATTTCCTTTTGTATCTTCATGCTATGGGTAGGGAGAGGAAACAGCCTCAAACTGTCACACATTTATTGTGAAACTAGTGTCACTATTGAGAAACCATCAGATTGAAAGAAGGAACATTTGTTCTGGTTGATCTGTGAGACCCAGCGAGAGCCTCTGCCGAGCCGTACAGCCTAAACCCATGTTTCATAGAAATTAATAGGAGCATCTCACACTCTGCAAAAGTTACGTGCCCAGTGTTATTTTATTTCACCTTTATTTAACCGGGTAGGCTAGCTGAGAACAAGTTCTCATTTGCAACTGCGACCTGGCCAAGATAAAGCAAAGCAGTGTGACACAGACAACAACACAGAGTTACACAGTGTAGCAGACCGGTAACACCAGTACCTGCACCCTGCATAGGTTTTTACTCTTCAATTTGTATTTTTGCTCACCAGCTTATGGAGTGAATGGGACAGAAGGTTTAATGGTTATAATGTAGAACTGAAGGTAACAGAAGGATGAGGAGGTCAGGGAAGTGTCATCAGTGAAAAAAGGCATCTGTTCACTGACTCACTGAATGACACATGCCACTCCTCAAGGGGACAGCACCCTGTGTGTGTGTGTGTGTGTGTGTGTGTGTGTGTGTGTGTGTGTGTGTGTGTGTGTGTGTGTGTGTGTGTGTGTGTGTGCATACGTGCGTTTGCGTGTATGCACTTTCATGTGTGCGTACGACAGCAACTCATACACCAGCAACTCCTACACCATGGCAGCAGAAGTTTCCAACACAGTCAGAAATGAAAAATGAAAGAGCTTGTTCTTCAGAAATGACTCAAACATTCCTCAATTGGAACACACGGAACACTGGCCTTACCTTTTGGAACATTTTCATCCCTTTGGATTTGTGTTGGAATCTTTGGATTCAATGGATCCTGTGTTCTTACTGTAGCTGTAAGGGATTGGAACATTCAGGTTTTGGAGAGATGGTAGGCTATGATGATGGTGATGCATGCGGAAGAGTAACATGTTTTTACTGCTTGAAATTTCAGGGAGTCAACTTTTCATGACCAAAAATAAAGGGGGCACATTCCACATTTCTATAAATTGAAATAATTTTTAATAAATAAGTGTGTGGCTTGTAAAAATGGATAGATAACATTTTGTTTGTCAACACATTTCACTTTGGTCTGATAATTGATGTAATTGTGCACTGGAATGTATTATTATGTTGTCTTTGCTTTAATATAAATCAACTTTTTCTATTTAATGTGCCTGTCTGTCCTCCATTTGGTTATTTGACGTCTAACATTCAAAGATATACAGTAGTAAAGCCTGTAGGTGACATTCAGTGATAGTGCAAACTGAGGTTGTGCTACATACATAGTTTTAGGTTGTGTGTCAAAGCTCCTCTCTTGTACATAGTTTAAACTGTAGACAGTCTATAAACTGAAGACAGTTTCTTGTAAAGCACAGTAGGAAAGACTGTATGTTACATTCTGTGGCAATGCCAGTGGAGCTTGGTATGTGTATAGACTCATCCACCCTTTATACAGCTTTAAAAGGTATCGATTCCGCTCTACATACAGTGTTAAATGCAGCTGCACTTGATGTGTGCCTCCTCTGCCTCCTCAATGTCCACTCCAAACAGGGTCAGGAGTTGAGGATGTAACCTGGTGGTAAAACAAACAGGGTCAGGAGTTGAGGATGTAACCTGGTGGTGAAACAAACAGGGTCAGGAGTTGAGGATGTAACCTGGTGGTGAAACAAACAGGGTCAGGAGTTGAGGATGTAACCTGGTGGTAAAACAAACAGGGTCAGGAGTTGAGGATGTAACCTGGTGGTAAAACAAACAGGGTCAGGAGTTGAGGATGTAACCTGGTGGTAAAACAAACAGGGTCAGGAGTTGAGGATGTAACCTGGTGGTAAAACAAACAGGGTCAGGAGTTGAGGATCTAAGCTGGTGGTGAAACAAACAGGGTCAGGAGTTGAGGATCTAACCTGGTGGTGAAACAAACAGGGTCAGGAGTTGAGGATGTAACCTGGTGGTGAAACAAACAGGGTCAGGAGTTGAGGATGTAACCTGGTGGTGAAACAAACAGGGTCAGGAGTTGAGGATGTAACCTGGTGGTAAAACAAACAGGGTCAGGAGTTGAGGATGTAACCTGGTGGTAAAACAAACAGGGTCAGGAGTTGAGGATGTAACCTGGTGGTGAAACAAACAGGGTCAGGAGTTGAGGATGTAACCTGGTAGTAAAACAAACAGGGTCAGGAGTTGAGGATGTAACCTGGTGGTAAAACAAACAGGGTCAGGAGTTGAGGATGTAACCTGGTGGTAAAACAAACAGGGTCAGGAGTTGAGGATCTAAGCTGGTGGTGAAACAAACAGGGTCAGGAGTTGAGGATCTAACCTGGTGGTGAAACAAACAGGGTCAGGAGTTGAGGATGTAACCTGGTGGTGAAACAAACAGGGTCAGGAGTTGAGGATGTAACCTGGTGGTGAAACAAACAGGGTCAGGAGTTGAGGATGTAACCTGGTGGTGAAACAAACAGGGTCAGGAGTTGAGGATGTAACCTGGTGGTAAAACAAACAGGGTCAGGAGTTGAGGATGTAACCTGGTGGTGAAACAAACAGGGTCAGGAGTTGAGGATGTAACCTGGTGGTAAAACAAACAGGGTCAGGAGTTGAGGATCTAACCTGGTGGTGAAACAAACAGGGTCAGGAGTTGAGGATGTAACCTGGTGGTAAAACAAACAGGGTCAGGAGTTGAGGATGTAACCTGGGGGTGAAACAAACAGGGTCAGGAGTTGAGGATGTAACCTGGTGGTAAAACAAACAGGATCAGGAGTTGAGGATCTAAACTGGTGGTGAAACAAACAGGGTCAGGAGTTGAGGATGTAACCTGGTGGTGAAACAAACAGGGTCAGGAGTTGAGGATGTAACCTGGTGGTGAAACAAACAGGGTCAGGAGTTGAGGATGTAACCTGGTGGTGAAACAAACAGGGTCAGGAGTTGAGGATGTAACCTGGTGGTGAAACAAACAGGGTCAGGAGTTGAGGATGTAACCTGGTGATAAAACAAACAGGGTCAGGAGTTGAGGATGTAACCTGGTGGTGAAACAAACAGGGTCAGGAGTTGAGGATGTAACCTGGTGGTAAAACAAACAGGGTCAGGAGTTGAGGATGTAACCTGGTGGTAAAACAAACAGGGTCAGGCGTTGAGGATGTAACCTGGTGGTGAAACAAACAGGGTCAGGAGTTGAGGATGTAACCTGGTGGTAAAACAAACAGGGTCAGGAGTTGAGGATCTAACCTGGTGGTGAAACAAACAGGGTCAGGAGTTGAGGATGTAACCTGGTGGTGAAACAAACAGGGTCAGGAGTTGAGTATGTAACCTGGTGGTGAAACAAACAGGGTCAGGAGTTGAGGATGTAACCTGGTGGTGAAACAAACAGGGTCAGGAGTTGAGGATGTAACCTGGTGGTAAAACAAACAGGGTCAGGAGTTGAGGATCTAACCTGGTGGTGAAACAAACAGGGTCAGGAGTTGAGGATGTAACCTGGTGGTAAAACAAACAGGGTCAGGAGTTGAGGATGTAACCTGGTGATAAAACAAACAGGGTTAGGAGTTGAGGATGTAACCTGGTGGTGAAACAAACAGGGTCAGGAGTTGAGGATGTAACCTGGTGGTAAAACAAACAGGGTCAGGAGTTGAGGATGTAACCTGGTGGTGAAACAAACAGGGTCAGGAGTTGAAGATGTAACCTGGTGGTAAAACAAACAGGGTCAGGAGTAGAGGATCTAACCTGGTGGTGAAACAAACAGGGTCAGGAGTTGAGGATGTAACCTGGTGGTAAAACAAACAGGGTCAGGAGTTGAGGATCTAACCTGGTGGTGAAACAAACAGGGTCAGGAGTTGAGGATGTAACCTGGTGGTGAAACAAACAGGGTCAGGAGTTGAGGATGTAACCTGGTGGTGAAACAAACAGGGTCAGGAGTTGAGGATGTAACCTGGTGGTGAAACAAACAGGGTCAGGAGTTGAGGATGTAACCTGGTGGTAAAACAAACAGGGTCAGGAGTTGAGGATGTAACCTGGTGGTGAAACAAACAGGGTCAGGAGTTGAGGATGTAACCTGGTGGTGAAACAAACAGGGTCAGGAGTTGAGGATGTAACCTGGTGGTGAAACAAACAGGGTCAGGAGTTGAGGATGTAACCTGGTGGTGAAACAAACAGGGTCAGGAGTTGAGGATGTAACCTGGTGATAAAACAAACAGGGTCAGGAGTTGAGGATGTAACCTGGTGGTGAAACAAACAGGGTCAGGAGTTGAGGATGTAAACTGGTGGTAAAACAAACAGGGTCAGGCGTTGAGGATGTAACCTGGTGGTGAAACAAACAGGGTCAGGAGTTGAGGATGTAACCTGGTGGTAAAACAAACAGGGTCAGGAGTTGAGGATCTAACCTGGTGGTAAAACAAACAGGGTCAGGAGTTGAGGATGTAACCTGGTGGTGAAACAAACAGGGTCAGGAGTTGAGGATCTAACCTGGTGGTGAAACAAACAGGGTCAGGAGTTGAGGATGTAACCTGGTGGTAAAACAAACAGGGTCAGGAGTTGAGGATCTAACCTGGTGGTGAAACAAACAGGGTCAGGAGTTGAGGATGTAACCTGGTGGTAAAACAAACAGGGTCAGGAGTTGAGGATGTAACCTGGTGGTAAAACAAACAGGGTCAGGAGTTGAGGATGTAACCTGGTGGTAAAACAATCAGGGTCAGGAGTTGAGGATGTAACCTGGTGGTGAAACAAACAGGGTCAGGAGTTGAGGATGTAACCTGGTGGTAAAACAAACAGGGTCAGGAGTTGAGGATGTAACCTGGTGGTAAAACAAACAGGGTCAGGAGTTGAGGATGTAACCTGGTGGTGAAACAAACAGGGTCAGGAGTTGAGGATGTAACCTGGTGGTAAAACAAACAGGGTCAGGAGTTGAGGATGTAACCTGGTGGTGAAACAAACAGGGTCAGGAGTTGAGGATGTAACCTGGTGGTAAAACAAACAGGGTCAGGAGTTGAGGATGTAACCTGGTGGTGAATCAAACAGGGTCAGGAGTTGAGGATGTAACCTGGTGGTAAAACAAACAGGGTCAGGAGTTGAGGATCTAACCTGGTGGTGAAACAAACAGGGTCAGGAGTTGAGGATGTAACCTGGTGGTAAAACAAACAGGGTCAGGAGTTGAGGATCTAACCTGGTGGTAAAACAAACAGGGTCAGGAGTTGAGGATGTAACCTGGTGGTGAAACAAACAGGGTCAGGAGTTGAGGATGTAACCTGGTGGTAAAACAAACAGGGTCAGGAGTTGAGGATGTAACCTGGTGGTGAAACAAACAGGGTCAGGAGTTGAGGATGTAACCTGGTGGTAAAACAAACAGGGTCAGGAGTTGAGGATGTAACCTGGTGGTGAATCAAACAGGGTCAGGAGTTGAGGATGTAACCTGGTGGTAAAACAAACAGGGTCAGGAGTTGAGGATCTAACCTGGTGGTGAAACAAACAGGGTCAGGAGTTGAGGATGTAACCTGGTGGTAAAACAAACAGGGTCAGGAGTTGAGGATGTAACCTGGTGGTAAAACAAACAGGGTCAGGAGTTGAGGATGTAACCTGGTGGTAAAACAATCAGGGTCAGGAGTTGAGGATGTAACCTGGTGGTGAAACAAACAGGGTCAGGAGTTGAGGATGTAACCTGGTGGTAAAACAAACAGGGTCAGGAGTTGAGGATGTAACCTGGTGGTAAAACAAACAGGGTCAGGAGTTGAGGATGTAACCTGGTGGTGAAACAAACAGGGTCAGGAGTTGAGGATGTAACCTGGTGATAAAACAAACAGGGTCAGGAGTTGAGGATGTAACCTGGTGGTGAAACAAACAGGGTCAGGAGTTGAGGATGTAACCTGGTGGTAAAACAAACAGGGTCAGGAGTTGAGGATGTAACCTGGTGGTAAAACAAACAGGGTCAGGAGTTGAGGATGTAACCTGGTGGTGAAACAAACAGGGTCAGGAGTTGAGGATGTAACCTGGTGGTAAAACAAACAGGGTCAGGAGTTGAGGATGTAACCTGGTGGTGAAACAAACAGGGTCAGGAGTTGAGGATGTAACCTGGTGGTAAAACAAACAGGGTCAGGAGTTGAGGATGTAACCTGGTGGTGAATCAAACAGGGTCAGGAGTTGAGGATGTAACCTGGTGGTAAAACAAACAGGGTCAGGAGTTGAGGATCTAACCTGGTGGTGAAACAAACAGGGTCAGGAGTTGAGGATGTAACCTGGTGGTAAAACAAACAGGGTCAGGAGTTGAGGATCTAACCTGGTGGTAAAACAAACAGGGTCAGGAGTTGAGGATGTAACCTGGTGGTGAAACAAACAGGGTCAGGAGTTGAGGATGTAACCTGGTGGTAAAACAAACAGGGTCAGGAGTTGAGGATGTAACCTGGTGGTGAAACAAACAGGGTCAGGAGTTGAGGATGTAACCTGGTGGTAAAACAAACAGGGTCAGGAGTTGAGGATGTAACCTGGTGGTGAATCAAACAGGGTCAGGAGTTGAGGATGTAACCTGGTGGTAAAACAAACAGGGTCAGGAGTTGAGGATCTAACCTGGTGGTGAAACAAACAGGGTCAGGAGTTGAGGATGTAACCTGGTGGTAAAACAAACAGGGTCAGGAGTTGAGGATGTAACCTGGTGGTAAAACAAACAGGGTCAGGAGTTGAGGATGTAACCTGGTGGTAAAACAATCAGGGTCAGGAGTTGAGGATGTAACCTGGTGGTGAAACAAACAGGGTCAGGAGTTGAGGATGTAACCTGGTGGTAAAACAAACAGGGTCAGGAGTTGAGGATGTAACCTGGTGGTAAAACAAACAGGGTCAGGAGTTGAGGATGTAACCTGGTGGTGAAACAAACAGGGTCAGGAGTTGAGGATGTAACCTGGTGATAAAACAAACAGGGTCAGGAGTTGAGGATGTAACCTGGTGGTGAAACAAACAGGGTCAGGAGTTGAGGATGTAACCTGGTGGTAAAACAAACAGGGTCAGGAGTTGAGGATGTAACCTGGTGGTGAAACAAACAGGGTCAGGAGTTGAGGATCTAACCTGGTGGTGAAACAAACAGGGTCAGGAGTTGAGGATCTAACCTGGTGGTGAAACAAACAGGGTCAGGAGTTGAGGATGTAACCTGGTGGTGAAACAAACAGGGTCAGGAGTTGAGGATGTAACCTGGTGGTGAAACAAACAGGGTCAGGAGTTGAGGATGTAACCTGGTGGTGAAACAAACAGGGTCAGGAGTTGAGGATGTAACCTGGTGGTAAAACAAACAGGGTCAGGAGTTGAGGATGTAACCTGGTGGTAAAACAAACAGGGTCAGGAGTTGAGGATGTAACCTGGTGGTGAAACAAACAGGGTCAGGAGTTGAGGATGTAACCTGGTGGTGAAACAAACAGGGTCAGGAGTTGAGGATGTAACCTGGTGGTGAAACAAACAGGGTCAGGAGTTGAGGATGTAACCTGGTGGTGAAACAAACAGGGTCAGGAGTTGAGGATCTAACCTGGTGGTGAAACAAATGAATCAGTTACAGAGGTTTTAAATGTCCCATATCTGACTGACACAACAGTACTACTACTTCAGTGAAGCAATTCTTGGATACCGGTTTTAAATTTAATTATATGATCGAAAAAAGACTAATGGTTAAATTACACTGAACATGACCTCTAAGAACTGTCTTTGAGGAGTGTAAATTAAACCCAGAGTAATATGACCATGAGATTACAGCTAGGGCTATACTTAGTGAGCAGCGTTAGGTCATTGCCTTGGTAACATGTTATTTGAGACAGGGTTTGTATCCAGGTTGAAAGTCTATCTGACAGTGTAGTTGCTATGGGGCTTTAGACCAGCTAAAGGATAGAGTTATACCTACTACATCGGCCAGTGTTCACACAGCGTCTCAGAGTAGGGCTGCTGATCTAGGATCATGGGGGGCTTTGGGCCAGGTCAAGAACAGGAGCTGTACCTGATGAGCAGCTCTGAGGGCACCTCCAATAGGTCTCCGTCTACATTCCAGGGGTAGGCCCCCTCGGAGGAGATGATGGGCGTGTTCTTAGAGTCATACTCTCCATTGTCCTCAGCGATGTCATCAGACCAGCTGCTCTGAGAGCGGGGGCGGAGCCTCACAGCCCACACCGTCTGCGTCTCCACGAAGGAGAAACTGAACTGGGGAGGAGGAGGACGAGGAGGACGAGGAGGAGGAGAAGAAGAAGATTATATTATTGTCCAATTATATACAAGGATGATCCAACATCCCTCCCTAGGACCTCCAATAAGCTTTGAGAGGGAGGAGAGGAATAGAGGAAAGAAGGACTGAGAGAACAAGACCATCGTCTCAGTCAGTAGCAACTCCAACCACTAGGGGGCAATGATGCACAGCATCCCCAACAAGACAATTCCCTACACAGTAATGACGCCATCTATGACCCTGGTCACAGAGGTTCCATCCTGTCCTCGACAACAGTTCAGTTCAGTTAAGCCACCGTAACCATGAACATAGTACATATGAACCCCCCATCATATCTTTTGTTCATGAAGTAAACAGGGAGGACATGGAGGAGGACATGGAGGAGGACATGGAGGAGGACATGGAGGAGGACATGGAGCACTGGGTCTAGACATGATAGTGGAACATTTCCAACCTCAACTTGTTTATGTGTTCTGACTTCCCATCTGGAAATTGATTTTTCAAGAGTCGTTTTTCAGACGTATCCCAGACATCGTTCAAATCAAATATAAAAAATTCAATAGAAGTCAGACTATAAATAAACTCCGGGCTGTTTGTTTGTCTGAGTCATAATTGAATAATTTCCATTTCCTGCTTGTATTCATGGGAAATGGCCCAATAACATAAACATTAGTCAGAATTTCTCCCGGAAAGACAGACAGCATAGAAATGATGAAGTCCTCTCTAACTATCACACAGTCAGCGCGTCGTACAGCACCCTATACCTCCAACTGTATATTTAGAATGTAGGTTAACAAACATGCTTAGATTAGATTGTGCTGGATGGAAAATGGGGACAGACAGGCTACAGGCCTCTGAAATGGACTAATCTATATAAGCCTGAAAAGTGTTTTAGGGAAGCGATTAATTTGACAGTATGCTAATTCCACTTAAACTTGTATGGAAGCTAACTCCATAAGTGACTGCAGGACTTCCTGTGTGTGTGTGTGTGTGTGTGTGTGTGTGTGTGTGTGTGTGTGTGTGTGTGTGTGTGTGTGTGTGTGTGTGTGTGTGTGTGTGTGTGTGTGTGTGTGTGTGTGTGTGTGTGTGTTTGCATATATGCCTGCATGTGTAACTGCATAAGTACATGGGTGCATTTAGGTGTGGAAGGAAGGAAGAGTGACCTGGTGACCTCACCTGATTGTTTACACTGTTGTATCTCTTCAGGTGTTTGATAAACTCTGCCCTGGAAGTGTTTCCTGCTGCGATCAGGGCCATGCTGCCATTGTTCAGTCTTACAGAGAGAGATGTATTTTAAAAATCCTTTCATATGTATACTACATTGCTGTGACCAATTCAATCCAAACCGGTTTGAACACACATGCATAGCAGGTTTTTAGATACATCAGTCTGTGGCCAATTCAATCCAAACCGGTTTGAACACACATGCATAGCAGGTTTTAGATACATCAGTCTGTGGCCAATTCAATCCAAACCGGTTTGAACACACATGCATAGCAGGTTTTTAGATACATCAGTCTGTGGCCAATTCAATCCAAACAGGTTGATAAAGCAACAAATCCTATATTTTTCCTGGCATCCGTTACCATGCAGTAGAATCGAGAATGTCAGGAACAGAACAGAGAGTGGTATACATTAGTTCTACTTACACGTACTACTGTATGTGTTATTGTAAACGGGTCAACTAATAGTCAGTATCTACAAACACTACTGTTTCTGTCTTGTGTAGTTAAGGTTGATGATGCTATAATAAGCAGTGTGGTTCCACTTCACTGTGTGGGGCCTGTTGCTCTACCACATGCTATATCATTCCTGAGGCCAGTCTCAGACTGAAGCTGTCTCAAATGGCACTCTATTCCCTATGTAGTGCACTATACAGGAGCCTGGAAGAACCTTTTGGGGTTTTAAAAATTGCCACACGGGGAGCCTTTTCAGTTCAAAAAGATTCTTTGAGGAACCCCTCTGAAGAGGGCCTTTGAGGAACCCCTCTGAAGAGGGCCTTTGAGGAATCTATCTGAAGAGGGCCTTTGAGGAACCCCTCTGAAGAGGGCCTTTGAGGAACCCCTCTGAAGAGGGCCTTTGAGGAACCCCTCTGAAGAGGGCCTTTGAGGAACCCCTCTGAAGAGGGCCTTTGAGGAACCCCTCTGAAGAGGGCTATTGAGGAACCTCTCTGAAGAGGGCTATTGAGGAACCTCTCTGAAGAGGGCCTTTGAGGAACCTCTCTGAAGAGGGCCTTTGAGGAACCCCTCTGAAGAGGGCCTTTGAGGAACCTATCTGAAGAGGGCCTTTGAGGAATCTATCTGAAGAGGGCCTTTGAGGAACCCCTCTGAAGAGGGCTATTGAGGAACCTCTCTGAAGAGGGCCTTTGAGGAACCTCTCTGAAGAGGGCCTTTGAGGAACCTCTCTGAAGAGGGCCTTTGAGGAACCTATCTGAAGAGGGCCTTTGAGGAACCCCTCTGAAGAGGGCCTTTGACGAACCCCTCTGAAGAGGGCCTTTGAGGAACCCCTCTGAAGAGGGCCTTTGAGGAACCCCTCTGAAGAGGGCCTTTGAGGAACCCCTCTGAAGAGGGCCTTTGAGGAACCCCTCTGAAGAGGGCCTTTGAGGAACCCCTCTGAAGAGGGCCTTTGAGGAACCCCTCTGAAGAGGGCCTTTGAGGAACCCCTCTGAAGAGGGCCTTTGAGGAACCTCTCTGAAGAGGGCCTTTGAGGAACCCCTCTGAAGAGGGCCTTTGAGGAACCCCTCTGAAGAGGGCCTTTGAGGAACCCCTCTGAAGAGGGCCTTTGAGGAACCCCTGTGTAAAGGTTCAAACCAGAACCTTTTTGTGATTGGAGAGGTTCAATTTCAAACCTTTTGAATAATATATTGTAGAGGTGTCAGCCTATCAGAAGATTAGAGGTGTGGCTTATTGGAGGCGTGGCATTGAGCTGGTTATTTTTGTCCACCCGTTGGAGTAAATTACATTCCTGTTCATCATGTTCAGTTTGTACACCTCAAATTTTCCATTAATATTTATGCATATTACAATATAATATCAATAATACTTACTTTACTGATTACATATAGTAAAGTTGTAACCATTCCAACTCTTGCAAAGGCTCTTGAGGAACTCATACACCTCTGTAAGACTCATTGAAGCTACTAAACTGTCAGTGTTCAACCTGACAATATAACAGAACAGATGAACAGGAATTACATTTAGCCCCACGGGTGGCCGAAAAATATCTATATGAAAGGCACGCCACTACTAAGCCATGCTTCTAGTCCAGGGTTCCTCCAGGAATCAGTTGGTACATTGAAACATTAAAGGTTCCTCCAAGAACCCCTCTACTAAACAAAGGTGCAAATATGAACCATTGACTAGCAATGGTTCCTTGAGGAAATCCAGAGGTTCCTTGAGGATCTCCAGGGTTCTTCAAGTCACCAGACATTCTAAGAGTGTAGGGAATAGGATGCCATTTGTCTAAACCACCTAGAAGTCCTGGTCCTGCAGTGCCCACAGATGCTCTGGTATTTAAGTCCTCCCTCTCTGCCACTCCCTTTAATAAGCTCTGCCACTCCCTTTAATAAGCTCTGCCACTCCCTTTAATAAGCTCTGCCACTCCCTTTAATAAACTCTGCCACTCCCTATAATAAACTCTGCCACTCCCTATAATAAACTCTACCACTCCCTATAATAAACTCTGCCACTCCCCATAATAAACTCTGCCACTCCCTTTAATAAACTCTGCCACTCCCTTTAATAAACTCTGCCACTCCCTTTAATAAACTCTGCCACTCCCCTTAATAAACTCTGCCACTCCCTTTAAGAAACTCTGCCACTCCCTTTAATAAACTCTGCCACTCCCTTTAATAAACTCTGCCACTCCCTTTAATAAACTCTGCTACTCCCTTTAATCAGAGTCATTATGTGCCGATTAGTCCAGTTAGAAGCCTTTGACCTCGGTAGTCTGATCTCAATCCCAGAGGATTACCTGGAACTGGCTGGTACGGCCCCTGTATGGAAATGGCCTGGCTGGGAGGCTGGGCTCCATGTCAACTGAGACACCACAGACACACTGACCCAGTTCACTCATTGGCTTATTTACTCACACCTAATACAGCATGGCATGGCAGCTCGGAATCATCAAGCCATTATCACTGGTCCAGGACTTAGGTCATGCATATTGCTCAGTCAACCACACACACATACTAGACATAGATGCAGGCTCGTATGCACTCACGCACATGTAGGCATTGATGCAGGTTTGCATCCATGTATTGCAGTCACACATGCAGGAGGTAGTTGTGATCAGAGAGACCCACATTCCTCATTTGAAGACCTTGACATCGCTGTTGTATATGTTGTTGTGGTTGTTGTTGTTGTTGACTGTGATGTATTGAAAACATAAAATAAAATATTTGAAAGAAAGAGAGATTCACATACCTGGTGTTAGGGGCCAGGCCCCTGGGGGCCATGGAGCAGAGACAAGGGATGGCCATGATGCTGACGTTGAGGAACAGACCGCGGGTGGTCGTCCACGACTCTTCCTCTTCTAGAGAAGACCAAGGAGGGGGAGAAGTTTTAGTGAGGAGAGAGTTACACTAGAAGGTGATATTTAGAAAAGTTCACATTGATAAACATCATCCATGACAAACTCACCCATGTCGTCCTTTAAGTACTCATTTCTGCAACAAACAAAAAAACAGTTGTAAAAACAGTTTTGAAATTTGTTCTCAGATGCATAATTTTGTCTTTTGTCTTTCTGTGTGAGATTCTCCCCTCATATTTAGTCGGTTGATCTTCTACATCGGAGGCATTTTGGTTTCCTTCCAATGACCAATTAAGCCCACAGATGCCCGTTTTAAATTAATTTCACACAGCTAAATACTATCAAACTTGGACTGCAGAGTCTAATCATCAGACAGACTTCTGTCACTTACTTTACTGGATCCAGCGTTTCAGTCTGGACTTTCTTCACAGGAAGATAAGACAACTCACAGTCTTCAGGCCTGCAATCAGACACAGACAGACAGACAGACAGGCAGACAGGCAGACAGGCAGACAGGCAGGCAGACAGGCAGGCAGGCAGACAGACAGGCAGACAGGCAGACAGGCAGACAGGCAGACAGGCAGACAGACAGACAGACAGACAGACAGAGAGAGGGAGAGAGAGAGAGAGAGAGAGAGAGAGAAAGAAAGAGAGAGAGAGAGATATGGAGGGGGAGGGAGGGAGAAGAGTACCGAAGAGAAGAGAGAGCGCAGACTTCAGATGGCTGGATTGGAGAAGAGGAGGGATGGTTCTCTAGAGACAGATTCATGTGTGATAAAGAGACTGCTCAGAAGGAAACCCTGGCTTTGATAGCAGGCTGGCAAGTCTCAGTCCCTGGAGGATTAGGCCACACTTTATGAGGGAACTGGTGTGATGTGTGTTTTTGTGTGTGTGTGTGCACACTGTGCATGTGTGTCTTTGCATGTGACTCTCTAGAGAGAGACTGTCTCACTTGAGATTTGCCAGCGTTTTGATCACGGCAAACTCCCGTCTCTGCCCGGGTGGCATCCAGCGATGCCTCTCTGCCAGGGCCAGCGTCCGCCCGCCGAAACCAAACATGGCAGAGAAGCCGAAACGCAGAAGGCGACCCAGACAACTGAAACTACACACATCTACCTCCTGATGGTGGCCTGGGGAGACACACAGATTGGAAACAAAGACGTCAGAAGTATAGATATTACAGATATCAATGACTGTACTGTATGAAGTTGGCACCACGATGCTGCAGCTTGAATGACATGTTTCTACTGGATGAAGTGTTCTCTGTCGGCATTCCTCCACTTCAGCGGTACGCCTACATTTAGTCCAGCATCAAAATGGTCAATTATTTACCTCGGGTTAATAACTTCCATTATAACCAGACTATGTCATAGCCATAGCTCTTGTGGCAATATAGGCTTCTGATGGTACAGACACAGGTCCCATCCTATTGGCCTACACACATTCCTGACCTCTTTCTGTCTCGCCCATATATGGCTCCCCGATCCCATACCTCATGAATATTCATTATGGTCTAAAACATCCTGCCAGTTGGCCTTATTCACATGCGTAAATATTGCTTAATTAGAAAACCAACAAGCTCTATATCAGCCTGTCGTAAATAAGCATCACCATGCCCTGTTGGTGTCAGGTGTTCTGTGTTGTTGTTAACATTAGTTTGCCTCTAGGCCAAAAGGCTAGACATATTTTAAGACCAAAATAAAAACATTTGTCTGTGTGTTCATTTCTAATCAGGTGAGATTTGACAGCGTTTTGGAAGGAGGAAGGGTTCAGTCATATCAAAAAGACGACTTAAGAAATGTTTGTTTGCATTCCCTGAATAAGATGCTTAGACAGGGAGATAAATGATCAAATGCTGCTCCATATTGTTAACTCAGAATAAAGTGTGAATTGTATGACATATTCTCACAGTGCTATTATATGTGTACAAGAATGTGAACAGAAAACAACTCATCCATCTACATAACCGCTGACAGAACTGGACTGAACTGCACGGCCTGGGTGCTGCTAGAAGTCTCACCTAGCTCAGTGTTATGGATTACAGCACCATATGGTTCATAACGTAAAACAGATGATTTAATGAAGAGTAGATTTATCTTGTTTAGTTGAGGTCAGCATTGGGTTTATAATGGAAGTCTAATGTAGCATGAGTGATTGTTTCAATAGGACTTTCATTTGTACTGTACACACAATTTTCTGCATGGGATAGATGCTATTTATTCACAACATTTCAAACTGATTCCAGTACACATTGTACTGCACTTATAACACAGAGACAGATAATGCAAGAAATGTATTGGTGGAATGTCCACATAAAGAGGATTATTTTCTATTGTTCTATGATTTTGCGGAGGTTGAGTCTCTACCTTAAGCGCAACAGGAGAAACCTACAAATGATATTTTGTGTGTCATGTTTTCCAAGCCCTGCTACTATACGTAATCCCTTGACACAAGCCCAATCCTCTTGTCTGTCAGGCTAAGCCCAGACTCACACAGCACAGACAACACAACAGACCAGACAGTTAACTACCAGGAACTTCCATCTCCTTCCTCAGACAGACAGATGGACCGACGGACAGAAAGACAGACAGAACAGATGGACAGACACATAGACAGACATACAGACAGACAGACAGACAGACAGACAGACAGACAGACAGACAGAACAGATGGACAGACACATAGACAGACAGACAGACAGACAGACAGACAGACAGACAGACAGACAGACAGACAGACAGACAGACAGACAGACACATAGACAGACAGACAGACAGACAGACAGACAGACAGACAGACAGACAGACAGACAGACAGACAGACAGACAGACAGACCTCAGACGATAGCCCCACTGAGGTAAAAAGCATATCACTGCAGTCGGTTGTGGACCAGCAGACCAGCCAACAGATGTATAGTATAGGTGTGTGTGTGTGTGTGTGTGTGTGTGTGTGTGTGTGTGTGTGTGTGTGTGTGTGTGTGTGTGTGTGTGTGTGTGTGTGTGTGTGTGTGTGTGTGTGTGTGTGTGTGTGTGTGTGTGTGTGTGTGTGTGTGTGTGTGAGCCTGTGAGAGTGTGTGAGTGCGTATGGTTTTAGGTGTCTGTATTCTCTGTGACACCAGAACCAAGGCAGCTACTAGATTTATTAACGTTTATGTTCAGTCTGTCACAACAGACTCAGTGAGTGTGAGAAAGCCCTATCTAGTCATATGAGAAAAAACAGAGACCGTGTGAGGGACAGAATGACAGCCCTTCTCTGTCGTTCTCCAGGGACCAGCAGCTCTGCTCAGAGCCTCCCACATCCCACAATGTCAGCTATGGAGCTAATTAAGGACTTTATGGAACTAATTAAGGACTTTATGGCGCTAATTAAGGACTTTATGGAGCTAATTAAGGACTTTAAGCGCCAACTACTAGTTCCTTACCTATCATTCTATTGTGGCGGAAGAGAACCGTATAATTCTGAAACTGATACTCTTGTGTGTGGATCACACACGCACACGCGCTCACACATGCACACACGCTCACACACGCGCTCACACATGCACATGCGCTCACGCATGCACACGCGCTCACGCACGCACACGCGCTCACGCACGCACACGCGCTCACGCACGCACACGCGCTCACGCACGCACACGCGCTCACGCACGCACACGCGCTCACATACGCTCACACACGCGCTCACATACGCTCACACACGTGCTCACACACGCATGCGCGCTCACACAACTCGGTGGACTAGTAAAGTAAATATGCATGCCATTTACATATTAATCCAGTCAGTGTATATTTGAGCTCCATTAGGGAAAGGAAAGGGGGATACCTAGTCAGTTGTACAACTGAATGCATTCAACTGAAATGTGTCTTCTGCATTTAACCCAACCCCTCAGAATCAGAGAGGTGTGGAGAGCTGCCTTAATCGACATCCACGTCTTCGCTGCCTGGGGAACAGTGGGTTATCCGCCTTAACCCACTGTAAGTTCTACACCTGTTGTATTCGGCGCATGTGACAAATAACATTTGATTTGATTTGATTTACTCAGGAGCAGAATTACAGATGTTTCCCTTGTCAGCTCAGGGATTCAATCCAGCAACCTTTCGGTTACTTGCCCAACGCTCCTACCCGCCAGGCTGTTCCATTGCAGCTCTATAATCAGTAGTATTGTATGATGTCTACAGATGAAATGGGATAACACAGGAGAACATGAGAACGTACCCATGATGATGTGCATTGCAGCAGTAACAGGATGCCGTATGCCATGGACAGAACAGGCCACCACGTCAGTGGAGCCTGGAGAGAAAGACATGCAGAACAGTGGAATACAAATGATAGTCATCAAACAATAGGTCGTTCTCACAGGGGAATGTCTTTACCATCCAGGTAGTTTGGCTATTCACTCATTCACTTACAGTATATCAATTCTCAAACCTATAATGGCTGACCTTATTATTGCAGAAGTAAGCCACCTGATTGTAGAAAACCTATGCAAACACACTGTATCTCACTGTCTAGAGATTGGGTTAATAATGAACAAAATGAGCACTTTGTTAGAGGGAAGACATTAAACTTAATATTATCTGATGCCAATTAGGCCGAGTTTACCTTGGGGTCAGCGGTGGCCGGAATAGAACAGGTGTCAGTGTGTTTGTACTGATTACAGACATAGACAAACACACAGGAGAGAGAGAGAGAGAGAGAGAGAGAGAGAGAGAGAGAGAGAGAGAGAGAGAGAGAGAGAGAGAGAGAGAGAGAGAGAGAGAGAGAGAGAGAGAGAGAGAGAGAGAGAGAGAGAGAGAGAGAGAGAGAGAGAGAGAGAGAGAGAGAGAGAGAGAAAGAGATGGAGAGAGAGACAGAGAGCAAGAGAGAGCGAGAGAAAGAAGAGAGAGAGAGAGCAGAGAGAGAGAAAGAGATGGACAGAGATAGAGCAGAGAGAGAGCAAGAGAGAGCGAGAGAAAGAAGAGAGCGAGAGAGAGAGACAAGGTTGTCTGTCACTTGGTGAGTAGGCATTTCCTTTCATGCTGCTATCTGCCATGTTGTTTGCGCAGATGAACAGGATTTAAGAACTGATGTCTATAAATGAGTAGGTCTATAGACAGACGGGTGAGAAACTGACCTTTCCCGCCTCTCCTCTGACATGGTGGCGTGGATACCACGGAACACTTACAGGAGTCATATCAGACAGATCGGCTACAGAAAGATAGACCACCCAAGTTTCTGCTTCTGTTATAGTTACACCCCCACCCCCCCTCCAAACCAACCCCTCTCCAGACCCTGCATCTTCATTGCTGCAATTACATTTGATAAGGAGGGTAAAGGGAATTTCAGGTATATTTTAATTCATAACAAATACAGATTGGTGATTAGTCATAGAATTTAATTTTTAAAATACATTGAAATGTGAGTTACATGTAATTAAGATACTTAAAGTAGCTAATACATTTCTAAATGTTTAGAAGGGATAAGCATTGTAATTGCTTATTATGCATGAACTAATCATTTGCATAGTGTGATTAATAACCTCTTTACTCTATTGTCCCTTATAATTCAATATATCTACTGTGTAGATAAATGCCACCTGAGATTTCCCCAATACTACAATGGAACTAGTGTCGATATATAGTATTTTACATCATCGGTTGTGTTAGCATCTATTGTTCCTAGCCATTGTTGTGTGTGGTGTTCACATTCCCAAAAGGCACACACTTGTTCATAGTATTGCGCCAACAATGTTAGCATCTCCATAAGAACACTGTACATCACCCATACATACAACAGCACTACAGATGAAGAGAGATAACATGCAGGAGGAGGGGTGGAAGAGAGAGATAGAGAGACAGAGAGAGCAAATAAAGAGAGAGAAAGAGTAAGAGAAAAAAGAAAGAGTGAGAGATAGAGAGAGAGAGAAATAAAATGTCCTTGGAAGTGTGCAAGGCACTTCTGCAAAACAATTAACTTAATTAAGCAGACATCATGAATATGCATATGCCTGTTAATGTCTCCCCACCCTGGCCGGCAGATGAATGTGATGCTAGTCTAGTCAAGCATGTCTCAAAGAGAGAGAATAAGAGACCGAGAGAGAGATAGGGAGAGAAATAGGGAGAAAAAGAGCGAAAGAAAGACGGAGGGAGAGAAAGAGAGCGAAATAGAGAGAGGGAGAGAGAATCTGGAAGGGAAAACTAACGGCACCAACATTTTGGTGGTTTGTCTGGAATATCAAAGAAATGAATAGTCCCCCTGAAACCCTTTAAACCGGTCCAATTCATTTGAATCCTGTTGTTTATATGCTACACATACCAAACAGCTGTGTAATATGGATGTAGAAAGTAGAAATGGTTTCTTGATTAGCATGCTCAGTGCATTTAATTGGCCTTTCTCTAAATGAAATGTATTTGTTTTTTATTTATTTTTCCGTTATTTTACCAGGTAAGTTGACTGAGAACACGTTCTCATTTGCAGCAACGACCTGGGGAATAGTTACAGGGGAGAGGAGGGGGATGAATGAGCCAATTGTAAACTGGGGATTATTAGGAGACCATGATGGTTTGAGGGCCAGATTGGGAATTTTAGCCAGGACACCGGGGTTAACACCCCTACTCTTACGATAAATGCCATGGGATCTTTAATGACCTCAGAGAGTCAGGACACCCGTTTAACGTCCCATCCGAAAGACGGCACCCTACACAGGGCAGTGTCCCCAATCACTGCCCTGGGGCATTGGGATATTTTTTAGACCAGAGGAAAGAGTGCCTCCTACTGGCCCTCCAACACCACTTCCAGCAGCATCTGGTCTCCCATCCAGGGCCTGACCAGGACCAACCCTGCTTAGCTTCAGAAGCAAGCCAGTAGTGGTATGCAGGGTGGTATGCTGCTGGTTGTGATCCTCTGTGTTACAGGGTGGTATGCTGCTGGTTGTGATCCTCTGTGTTACAGGGTGGTATGCTGCTGGTTGTGATCCTCTGTGTTACAGGGTGGTATGCTGCTGGTTGTGATCCTCTGTGTTACAGGGTGGTATGCTGCTGGTTGTGATCCTCTGTGTTACAGGGTGGTATGCTGCTGGTTGTGATCCTCTGTGTTACACTACTGATTCTGTAAGATTATGTGATGACTGGATGATTCTTTTTTTAAATTACGATGTAAAAGTTTTAACTATGACAGCAATAGCAATTAGTTAGCTCAACTTTAACATCTCAGAAAACAAACAAATGCATTAAATGCAAGAAGTGTGCGATAGATAATAGATATGGATATTGTTGAGACTATGGATATAATTGTTAACTTTGACAGTACCATAATACCACCAATCTTTTAAATTCAAATAGTGTAATGTTGATAAACTGTGGAGCAGACCTGTGTATTTGTTATCGAAATACTTGTTTTCTGTGTATTTGAGTATTTGTTATTTAAATTCTTGTTTTCTGTGTATTTGTGTATTTTCTAATCATTGGGCCCGAATCAACTGCTTTTTCAATACTTTCCATGTGTATTTTCTAATCATTGGGCCCGAATCAACTGCTTTTTCAATACTTTCCATGTGTATTTCCAAAAACATTCTAATGTTCAACTACTTCTGTTTTCAAATAAAACATATCAAAAGACTTACTTCCCAAATGACTTTGAAAGTAACTGAAATCCCCGAAACAATATTTGAACACAAGGCTGCTGTGGAGCTTGTTTATTACTTCCTTCAACAAAAGAGATATGATCACATCCCTCCTCAGTCTCAGGAGTGACCTATTCCTGGTAGAGCGGATCTATTCCTCCTCGGGTGCCTATCTCACCTCGCTCTCCTGTTTGTGATTGGAAACTGTTTACAAATACTCCATAGGGAAACACAGTAATGAAGAGATACAGTGACTTCTGAGCATCCAATTTGCAGGGGATGCAGAGTTGGACGGCTTCCATCCTTGGCTGCTAACAGCAGCACTCAATTTTACCACCACAGCCTAGAATGACACATGAAGGTCAAACTGTTGGCTTAAATAGCCAGACTGGCCCACGCCAGCATTGTTGATACCCTCGCTGCTGGCTGTGGTGTGTAGGGTCATTCATGGCGTGTGTGTGTGGTTATGAGGGTTTAATCCACAAATAATTGGAGTGATGAGCTCTTTATAACCATCCACTGCAGGAGGCTCAGAATCAGCTAATGTCTGAGCCACATGCATTTACAAAGGTAGATAGACTGCCAATGTTCACAATTCTAAAGTGCAGTAGAATGCTGTATAATCGTGGTTTTCGTCTCAAATAGAAGGTAATTAGCTCCCAGTGCAATCAAACCAAATTAAACCAAATTAAACCAAATCAAACCAAATTAAAAATGATACATTTGCTTCAACGAACAGTGTTTTCAATAGAAGAAATCACTCTTTCTATGGAAATGTTCTTGATATGAGATAATATTGAAATGTTTGTCAATTACATGGTTCTGAATATATTTTGATTAGCTAAAAAATCATTTAGATCTGTTAGCACAATTTGACAGTGCTGAAATGTGAGAATCCTCTGTCTGCTATGCTTCAAGAAAACATTTAGAACCACCCTGACTTCTATCGCCTGATGGTGTGTAGTAACATACAAACTAAAACCATTCAAACCAATATGGTGTTGTAATAGCAGATGTACTCTTCATAAACTTGGTCATCTCATCACCTGGAGAAAAGCTGTTCTAAATATTGGGGGAGGATTGAGAACAGCTGCAGAGAGCGGTCAAGCCACCCTTGCTCCTCACCTGCTGGTGTGTGTGTGTGTGTGTGTGTGTGTGTGTCCACCACCATCCTTGCTCCTCACCTGCTGGTATTAGCCCTAGAGGAAGTGTTGCTCGGACAGGCGTGAACATGGAGTCTGTGTCCCTGCCTGCATCCATCTGGGCCCGGAGCAACAGCCCATGGGCCACCTCGGCCACCGAGCCATCCCCACCGACAACCACAACCCTGGGGAAAACACACACACACACACACACACACACACACACACACACACACACACACACACACACACACACACACACACACACACACACACAAGATATGAGAGCACACACAAATCGCCACACACTAAACAATTGTTTCTCAAGGGTTCTTTGGGAAGGGTGATGGTTCTATGCAGAACCATACTGAGAACCCTTTAAGCCCATCAAAGGATCTTTGCATTTTTATTCGTGATAACTAAAATGAATTTCATATAAAAACCTGTATGGTTCCACAAAGAACCTTTGAGATTGAGAAAGGATGTTTATAGATACATTCTCCATGATGGTTCTATACTGAACCGTAAGAAGGGTTCTAAACTCAGCAAAAAACACTTCCTCTCACTGTCAACTGCATTTATTTTCAGCAAACTTAACATGTGTAAATATTTGTAGGAACATAAGATTCAAGAACTGAACAAGTTCCACAGAAATGTGACAAACAGAAATGGAATAATGTGTCCCTGAACAAAGGGGGGGGGTCAAAATCAAAAGTAACAGTCAGTATCTAGTGTGGCCACCAGCTGCATTATGTACTGCTGTGCATCTCCTCTTCATGGACAGCACCAGAGTTGCCAGTTCTTGCTGTGAGATGTTACCCCACTCTTCAACCAAGGCACCTGCAAGTTCCCGGACATTTCTGGGGGGATTGGCCCTAGCCCTCACCCTCCGATCCAACAGGTCCCAAAAGTGCTCAATGGGATAGAGATCCGGGCTCTTTGCTGGCCATGGCAGAACACTGACATTCCTTTCCGCAGGAAATCTAGCACAGAACTAGCAGTATGGCTGGTGGCATTGTCATGCTGGAGGGTCATGTCAGGATGAGCCTGCAGGAAGGGTACCACATGAGGGAGGAGGATGTCTTCCCTGTAACGCACGTTGTTGAGATTGCTTGCAATGACAACAAGCTCAGTCCGATGATGCTGGACCCTCCACGCTTTACCTAGCATAGACTTATAGATGACCTGGAGCCAGTGGGTCTGGCGACGAATTTGTAGCGAGGGCCAGCCGACTAGAGCATACAGGTCGCAGTGGTGTGTGATATAAGGCGCTTTGGTAACAAAACAGATGGCACTGTGATAGACTACATCCAATTTGCTGAGTAGAGTATTGGTAGCTATTTTGTTGATGACATTGCCGAAGTCGAGGATCGGTAGGATAGTCAGTTTTACGGGGGTAAGTTTGGCAGCGTGAGTGAAGGAGGCTTTGTTGCGAAATAGAAAGCCGATTCTAGATTTGATTTTGGATTGGAGATGTTTGATATGAGTCTGGAAGGAGAGTTTACAGTCTAGCCTGACACCTAGGTATTTGTAGTTGTCCACATATTCTAAGTCAGAACCGTCCAGAGTAGTGATGCTAGTCGGGCGGGCGGGCGTGGGCAGTGAACGGTTGAAAAGCATGCATTTGGTTTTACTACCGTTTAAGAGCAGTTGAAAGCCATGGAAGGAGTGTTGATTGGCATTGAAGCTTGTTTGGAGGTTAGTAAACACAGTGTCCAAAGAAGGGCCAGATGTATACAGAATGGTGTCGTCTGCATAGAGGTGGATCAAGGAATCACCCGCAGCAAGAGCGACATCGTTGATATATACAGAGAAAAGAGTGGGCCTGAGAATTGAACCCTGTGTTACCCCCATAGAGACTGCCCTCCGATTTGACACACTGAACTCTGTCTGCGAAGTAGTTGGTTAACCAGGCGAGGCAGTCATTTGAGAAACCAAGGCTGTTGAGTCTGCCGATAAGAATACGGTGATTGACAGAGTCGAAAGCCTTGGCCAGGTCGATGAAGAAGGCTGCACAGTACTGTCTTTTATCGATGGCGGTTATGATATCATTTAGTACCTTGAGCCTGGCTGAGGTGCACCCATGACCAGCTCGGAAACCGGATTGCAGAGCGGAGAAGGTACGGTAGGATTTGAAATGGTCAGTGATCTGTTAATTAAATTGGCTTTCGAAGACTTTAGAAAGGCAGGGCAGGATGGATATAGGTCTATAACAGTTTGGGTCTAGAGTGTCACCCCCTTAGAAGAGGGGGATGACCGCGGCAGCTTTCCAATCTTTAGGGATCTCGGACAATACGAAAGAGAGGTTGAACAGACTGGTAATAGGGCTTGCAACAATGGCGGTGGATAGAGAGGATCCAGATTGTCTAGCCCAGCTGATTTGTACGGGTCCAGGTTTTGCAGCTCTTTCAGAACATCTGCTATCTGGATTTGGGTGAAGGAGAAGCTGTGGCGGCTCGGGCAAGTAGCTGCAGGGGGTGCGGAGATGTTGGCCGGGGTTGGGGTAGCCAGGAGGAAAGCATGGCTAGCCGTAGAGAAATGCTTATTGAAATTTTCGATTATCATGAATTTATCGGTGGTGACCGTGTTACCTAACCTCAGTGCAGTGGGCAGCTGGGAGGAGGGATGTCTTGTTCTCCATGGACTTTACAGTGTCCCAAAACTTTTTGGAGTTAGAGCTACAGATGCACATTTCTGTTTGAAAAAGCTAGCCTTTGCTTTCCTGACTGACTGTGTGTATTGGTTCCTGACTTCCCTGAACAGTTGCATATCGCGAGGACTATTCGATGCTATTGCAATCTGCCACAGGATGGTTCTGTGCTGGTCAAGGGCAGTCAGGTCTGGAGTAAACCAGGGGCTGTATCTGTTCTTAGTTCTACATTCTTTGAAAGGGGCATGCTTATTTAAGATAGTGAGGAAATTACTTTTAAAGAATGACCAGGCATCCTCTACTGACGGGATGAGGTCAAAATCCTTCCAGGATACCCGGGACAGGTCAATTAGAAAGGCCTGCTCACAGAAGTGTTTTAGGGAGCGTTTGACTGTGATGAGGGGTGGTCGTTTGACCGCGGACCCATAGCGGATGCAGGCAATGAGGCAGTGATCGCTGAGATCCTGATTGAAAACAGCAGAGGTGTATTTGGAGGGCAAGTTGGTCAGGATAATATCTGTGAGGGTGCCCATGTTTACGGATTTAGGGTTGTACCTGGTGGTTTCCTTGATAATTTATGTGAGATTGAGGGCATCTAGCTTAGATTGTAGGACTGCTGGGGTGTTAAGCATATCCCAGCTTAGGTCACCTAACAGAACGAACTCTGAAGATAGATGGGGGGCAATCAATTCACATATGGTGTCCAGGGCACAGCTGGGAGCTGAGGGGGGTCTATAACAGGCGGCAACAGTGAGAGACTTATTTCTGGAGAGATTCATTTTTAAAATTAGAAGCTCGAACTGTTTGGGCATAGACCTGAAAAGTATTACAGAACTTTGTAAGCTATCTCTGCAGTAGATTGCAACTCCTCCCCCTTTGGCAGTTCTATCTTGATGGAAAATGTTGTAGTTGGGTATGGAAATCTCCACATTTTTGGTGGCCTTCCGAAGCCAGGATTCAGACACGGCAAGGACATTAGTGTTGGCGGAGTGTGCTAAAGCAGTGAGTAAAACAAACTTAGGGAGGAGGCTTCTGATGTTAACATGCATGAAACCAAGGCTTTCTCGATTACAGAAGTCCACAAATGAGAGTGCCTGGGGACACACAGGGCCTGGGTTAGCCTCCACATCACCCGAGGAACAGAGGAGGAGTAGGATGAGGGTACGGGTAAAGACTAGCAAAACTGGTCATCTAGTGCGTTGGGGACAGAAAATAAAAGGAGCAGATTTCTGGGCGTGGTAGTATAGATTCAGGGCATAATGTGCAGACATGGGTATGGTGGGGTGCGGGTACAGTGGTGGTAAGCCCAGGCACTGAGTGATGATAAGAGAGGTTGCATCTCTGGACACGCTGGTTATACTGGGTGAGGTCACCGCATGTATGGGAGGTGGCACAAAGGAAGTATCTGAGGCATGTACAGTGGGACTAGGGGCTCCGCAGTAAACTAAAACAATGATAACTATCCTTAACAACAGTATACAAGGCAGGTTGACATTTGAGAGAGACATAAAGCAAGGCATTAAGGAATAACAGGTGTTGATTGGGAGAGCTAGCTAAGACAACAACAGGTAAGACAACAACAGCTAATCAGCTAAGACAACAACAGGTAAAATGGCGATAAATGGGCAGAGAGGGTCGGTTAACTACACGCAGGGCCTGAATTCGGGGCTAGGGCCGACAGATAAACAAAGGTAAACAAAGTGGAGTACCGTGATAAATGAACAGTCCAGCAGGCATCAGCTATGTAGCCAAGTGATCATAGGGTCCAGTATACAGCAATAGATGGTACAGGGAAGCCGCGGGGTAGTCGTTTCTACGCTAGCACGCGGGAGACACAGCGTTTAAAGGTAGCAGGCCGGGGTAAGTAGAAGCGTCTGCTCCAACGTCCGGCAAAGGCCACTTGAAGGCACAGCGGATGGAATTATGTCTGCGGCCCAGTCGTGGTGGTACGGCGGGGCGCCGTGTCGACAAAGGAACTAGGCCAGATGGCAAAAGAGGTATTGTAGTTGTGGTAATTTTGTTTGCTAGCCAGGAGATGCGCCTGGCTCAGGGCTAGCTTCGGGGCTGGGCCACTCGGTGGCAGCTAGCTAGCTGTGATGATCAGGAGTAATGGTCCAGGGTTTACGGCAGGAATCTGGCCTTGTAGTGGAGATAAACAGTCCGAGGCTGGCAGGTATTATCCAGGCTAAAAAATGGCTGGTGCCTGAGCAGAGGGTAAAGGCTGCTCGCAGCGGCTAACAACGACTAAATAGCTAGTAGCTAATTAGCTGGCTAGCTGCTGATGAAAGTTTTGGCTATAAGGTCTAAAAATAAAAAAAATAGCAGATCCGTGCCACATTGAGTGAGGCGGGTTACCGGAAGGTATATTTAATTTAAAAATGGAAAAAGAGATTGAAAATAAATTGGAATATATACAAAAAAGACATAAAAAACAAAAAGTAAACGAGAGGACAAGAAACCACGTCTGCACTGCAACGCCATCTTGGAAAGGTCATCACCCCTGGTGAGACAAAACCGCGACTCGTCAGTGAAGAGCCCTTCAGTCCTGTCTGGTACAGCGATGGTGGGTTTGTGCCCATAGGCAACGTTTTTGCCGGTGATGTCTGGTGAGGACCTGCCTTACAACAGGCCTACAAGCCCTCAATCCAGCCTCTCTCAGCCTATTGCGGACAGTCTGAGCACTGATGGAGGGATTGTGCGTTCCTGGTGTAACTTGGGGAGTTGTTGTTGCCATCCTGTACCTGTCCTGCAGGTGTGATGTTCAGATGTACCGATCCTGTGCAGGTGTTGTTACACGTGGTCTGCCACTACGAGGACGATCAGCTGTCTGCCCTGCCTCCCTGTAGCGCTGTCTTAGGCGTCTCGCAGTACGGACATTACAATTTATTGCCCTGGCCACATCTTCAGTCCTCATGCCTCCTTGCAGCATGCCTAAGGCATGTTCACGCAGATGAGCAGGGACACTGGGCATGTTCACGCAGATGAGCAGGGACACTGGGCATCTTTCTTTTGGTGTTTTTCAGAGTCAATAGAAAGGCCTCTTTAGTGTCCTAAGTTTTCATAACTGTGACCTTAATTGCCTACCATCTGTAAGCTGTTAGTGTCTTAACAACTGTTCCACAGGTGCATGTTCATTCATTGTTTATGGTTCATTGAACAAGCAAGGGAAACAGTGTTTAAACCCTTTACAATGAAGCTTTGTAAAGTTATTTGGATTTTTACGAATTATCTTTGAAAGACAGGGTCCTGAAAAAGGGACATTTCTTTATATAACCCCAAAAAGGGTTGTAACTAGAGGTCGACGGATTAATCGGAATGGCCGATTATTTAGGGCCGATTTCAAGTTTTCATAACAATCGGAAATCAGTATTTTTGGGCGCTGATTTGCCGATTCTTTAAAAAAAAATTATACCTTTATTTAACTTTCAAGTCAGTTAAGAACACATTCTTATTTTCAATGACGACCTAGGAACGGTGGGTTAACTGCCTTGTTCAGGGGCAGAAAGACAGATTTTCACCTTGTCAGCTCGGAGGATCCAATCTTGCAACCTTACAGTTAACTAGTCCAACGCAATAACGACCTGCCTCTCTCTCGTTGTGGAGACTGCCTGTTACGCAAATGCAGTAAGCCAAGGTAAGTTGCTAGCTAGCATTAAACTTATCTTATAAAAAACAATCAATCATAACCACTAGTTAACTACACATGGTTGATGATATTACTTGATATTATCTAGCGTGTCCTGCGTTGCATATAATCTGACTGAGCATACAAGCATACAAGTATCTAAGTATCTGACTGAGCGGTGGTAGGCAGAAGGAGGCGCGTAAACATTAATTCAAACAGCACTTTCGTGCGTTTTGCCAGCAGCTCTTCATTGTGCGTCAAGCATTGCGCTGTTTATGACTTCAAGCCTATCAACTCCCGAGATGAGGCTGGTGTAACCGAAGTGAAATGGCTAGCTAGTTAGCGCGTGCTAATAGCATTTCAAACGTCACTCGCTCTGATCCTTCTAGTAGTTGTTCCCCTTGCTCTGCATGGGTAGCGCTGCTTCGATGGTGGCTGTTGTCGTTGTGTTGCTGGTTCGAGCCCAGGGAGGAGAGAGGAGATGGACGGAAGCTATACTGTTACACTTGCAATACTAAAGTCCCTATAAGAACATCCAATAGTCAAAGGTTAATGAAATACAAATGGTATAGAGGGAAATAGTCCTATAATTCCTATAATAACTACAACCTAAAACTTCTTACCTGGGAATATTGAAGACTCATGTTAAAAGGAACCACCAGCTTTCATATGTTCTCATGTTCTGAGCAAGGAACTTAAACGTTAGCTTTCTTACATGGCACATATTGCACTTGTACTTTCTTCTCCAACACTTTGTTTTTGCATTATTTAAACCAAATTGAACATGTTTCATTATTTACTTGAGGCTAAATTGATTTTATTGATGTATTATATTAAGTTAAAATAAATGTTCATTCAGTATTGTTGTAATTGTCATTATTACAAATTTCAAAAAATTAAAATCGGCCGATTAATCGATATCGGCTTATTTGGTCCTCCAATAATCAGTATCGGCATTGAAAAATCATAATCGGTCTACCTCTAGTTGTAACCACAGCGGAACCTTTTTGATGGTACTATATATAACTTTTTTTGTGTTCTTTATTGAACCTTAGGAAGGATTCTCTACAGCACAATAAAAGTTCCATTTAGAACCTTATGAGCATGGTTATTTAAAGAACCTTCAAAAAAGGTACCATATAGCGCATAAAAGGGTTATGCTATGGTTACAAGCCCCAAAAAACTTATTTGGCACTATATAAAACCATTCGTTTTTAGTGTGCACTGAGCAGTCTTCACCGACAGAGGAAAGGACAAAGTACAGGGTTACACATCCACACAGCAACACACACACACACTGCCAATACCATGAAACAGCTCAGGGTAAATGCATGAGTAAGGACGTGCTCCCCTCAGCCTATGTAGCTGATCGCTGATCACTAGGTAAACATGACATACTGACATAGAATGATAAATCAGTCATATTAATCACCTGACTAAACAGAGAAGGTGTGTGAAACACAGGTCATGGCCAGACAGACACATACACAAGCAAGAACCCCCCCACACACACACACAAATGTGCACAGACATACAGATGCACGTACGCACACATGCGCACAGCCCTACTGTCTACACTCATCATAATTACTGAATGAGAATGGAGCTGCTTTGGAGACTTCTTTAGTCAAGCAGTAGGTAACAAATATATATAGGGTATGTAAAAGACATTGGTCTGATTCGCGGCTATCTGAGTGGACTGATCCATTGTGGAAGCCATGGGGATGGCACAGTCCATCACTCTAAGACACGTGCTACTGAAAATGTATATGGTTATATTATGTAAGAACAACTGTGCTACACTAATAAATAAATAAATATTTTATAACAAATGCCCTTTCTCTCGCATTGGGATAGTGGTCGCTGTCCACGGTTCTGAAACACATCAGTGCGCTGTCGAATTGCGCCTTTTCCTAGACCATGATGCTATAATAGCAACGTTAACCAACATATTTGTTTTGAGAACAATGTGGCGGAGGCAGCAGCTGAATGAGGAGATGAGAAAACACCTCTTGCCTTATTGTCTAAGAAACCCTAACTTAATTATGTCTATAATCAACAGCCTAACTGTTGAATGTGCCTGGCTTTATAAATCATCCATATATATCTACACAAACAAAAGACAGATTCTGCTTCTGTTGTCTGGTTGAGTGTTTGTTTAATAGCCTACTGTTTTCTTCAGCACCAAGCCTCACTCAACCACATGTCGGATGAACAATTTCACAAATCCGGCTGTTTTTAATCTTTGCTATGCTGTAATAAAGGCTTCACACTTTTTCTCTCTCGTTAGAACAGCCTCTCTGGTATTATTTATAACTCCTTTAACGTTGTTTAAACTGTTCCAAATTGTCATTAGTAGGCTTTGTATAGCAGCCTTTTATAACCACCATTGAGCTGTAGGCTTAGGAGCGCATCCTGTTTAGTATTAATACCGTAACTTAGGCATATTTCAATATAAAGGCTACTGTATCAACCAATCATTCACCAGTTCATGTCATCACACAGCATACCAGTCATTCATGATTTGAAATGCAATTAAGCATTTTAGTTTACAAATATAATAACAAAGCGACCCTTAAATAATTAGCGTAAACAATAAATTAACCTCTACTAGAGCTGTCTGGAGTGTTTACGAACATATTCAACCAATCCCTATCCCAGTCTGCTGTCCCCACATGCTTCAAGAGGGCCACCATTATTTACCACCACAAATCGATGCTGGCAGTAAGACTGCAATCAACGAGCTGTATAGGGTCATAAGCAAACAAGAAAATGCTCATCCAGAGGTGGGGCTCCTAGTGGCCAGTGACTTTAATGCAGGGAAACTGAAATCTGTTTTGCCTCATTTCTACCAGCATGTCACATGTGCAACTAGAGGGGGAAAAACCTCTAGATCACCTTTACTCCACACACAGAGGCACATACAAAGCTCTCCCTCACCCTCCATTTGGCAAATCTGGCCATAACTCTATCTTCCTGATTCCTGCTTACAAGTAAAAACTCAAACAGGAAGTACCAGTGACGCTCTAAATACGTAAATGGTCAGATGAAGGATGCTAAGCTAATGGACTGTTTCGCTAGCAGAAACTGGAATTTGTTCCGGAATTCATCCAATAACATTGAGGAGTTGACCACATCAGCCACCGGCTTCATTAATAAATGCACCGGCGACGTCGTCCCCACAGTGACCGTACGTACATATCCCAACCAGAAGTCATGTGTTACAGGGAACATCCGCACTGAGCTAAAGTTTAGAGTCAATGAGCGGGACACTAATCCATAGGCTTATAAGAAATCCTGCTACGCCCTCCTACAAACCATGAAACATGCAAAGTGTCAATATGGATCCTACTACACCGGCTCTGATGCTCGTCGGATGTGGCAGGGCTTGCTAACTATCATAGATTACAAACGCAAACCTGGCCGAGAGCTGCCCAGTGACGCGAGCCTAGCAGACGAGCTAAATGCCTTCTATACTCGCTTCGAGGCCAGCAACACTGAACCATGCATGAGAGCACTAGCTGTTCCGGACGACTGTATGATCACGCTCTCCGTAGCCAGTGTGAGTAGTACGGAACCTTCTCCGCCGTCAACCGTAAGGCTCTCCAGAGGGTAGTGAGGTCTGCACAACGTATCACCGGGGCAAACTCCCTGCCCTCCAGTACACCTACACCACCCGATGTCACAGGAAGGCCATAAAGATCATCAAGGACAACAACCACCCAAGCCACTGCCTGTTCACCCCGCTATCATCCAGAAGGCGAGGTCAGTACAGGTGTATCAAAGCAGGGACCGAGAGACTGAAAAACAGCTTCTATCTCAAGGCCATCAGACTGTTAAACAGCCACCACTAACATTGAGTGGCTGCTGCCAACATACTGACTCAACTCCAGCCACTTCAATAATGGAAAAATTGATGTAAAAAATGTATCACCAGCCACTTTAAACAATGCCACTTAATATAATGTTTACATACCCTACATTAATCATCTCATATGTATATACTCTATACCATCTACTGCATCTTGCCTATGCCGTTCTGTACCATCACTCATTCATATATTTTTATGTACATATTCTTCATCCCTTTACACTTGTGTGTATAAGGTAGTTGTTGTGAAATTGTTAGGTTAGATTACTCGTTGGTTATTACTGCATTGTCGGAACTAGAAGCACAAGCATTTCGCTACACTCGCATTAACATCTGCTAACCCATGTGTATGTGACCAATACAATTTGATTTGATTTGAGTAAGACATTTAAACAGGTTAACATTCACAAGGCCGCAGGGACAGACGGATTACCAGGACGCACACTCAGAGCATGCGCTGACCAGCTAGCAAGTGTCTTCACTGACATTTTTAAACTCTCCCGGACCGAGTCTGTAATACCCACATGTTTCAAGCAAACCACCATAGTCCCTTAGCCCAAGAATGCCAAGGCAACCTGTCTAAATGACTACCGCCACGTAGCACTCACATTTGTAGCCATGAAATGCTTTGAAAGGCTGGTCATGTTTCACATCAACACCATCATTCCAAAAACCCTGCACCCACTCCAATTTGCTTACCGCCCAAATAGATCCACAGATGACGCAATCTTTATTGCACTCCACACTGCCCTTTCCCACCTGGACAAAAGGAACACCTATGTGAGATTGCTGTTCATTGACAACAGCTCAGCGTTCAACACCATAGTGCCCACAAAGCTCATCACTAAGCTAAGGAGCCTGGGACTGAACAGCTCCCTCTGCAACTGGATCCTGGACCTCCTGATGGGCCGCCCCCACGGGCTAAGGGTAGGCAACAACACATCTGCCACGCTGACCCTCAACACGGGGCCCCTCATGGTTGCGTGCTCAGTCCCCTCCTGTACTCCCTGTACAACCACGACTGTATGGCCAAACACGACTCCAACATCATTAAGTTTTTCGATGACATGACAGTGGTAGGCTTGATCACTGACGATGATGAGACAGCCAATAGGGAGGAGGTCAGAGACCTGGCAGTGTGGTTCCAGGACAATAACCTCTCCCTCAACGTGGACAAGACAAAGGATCTTATCGTGGACTACAGGAAACAGAGGGCAGAACACGCCCCCATTTACATCGACAGGGCTGTAGTGAAACAGGTCAAGAGCTTTAAGTTCCTTGGTGTCCACATCACTAAGGACCTATCATGGTCCAAAAACACCAACACAGTCGTGAAGAGAGCACGACAACACCTCTTCCCATTTAGGATGCTGAACAGTTTTTCCAAGGGCCCTGAGATCCTCAAAAAGTTAAACAGCTGCACCATTGAGAGCATCTTGACTTGCTGCATCACCGCTTGGTATGGCAACTACTTGGCATCCGACCGCAAGGCACTAGAGGGTAGTGCGTATGGCCGAGAACATCAGTGGGGCCGAACCCCCTGCAATCCAGGACCTCTATACCAAGCGGTGTCAGAGGAAGGCCAAAAAAAAGACAGCCACCCAAGTCATAGATTGTTCTTTCTGCTACTGTACAGCAAGCGGTACCAGAGCACCAAACCTGGGGCCAAAAGGCTCCTGAACAGCTTCTACCCCCACGTCATAAGACTGCTGGACTATTTATTATTATTATTTATTTAGCGTCATTTTTTTGCACTGACTCCCTTGCACTGGCTCTATTCACGCACTCACACATACCACACTGAAACGCCAACACACACACACTACATATACTCACACTCACACACACACACAAAACCCACACACCAGCATATTGACGCCACACACTCACACATAGACACACTTTCACATACGCTGATGCTTCTCTGTTTATTATATATCCTGATTGCCTAGTCACTTTACCTCTACCCACATGTACATACTGTATTACCTCAACTACCGTATCTCGTACCACTGCACATTGACCCGGTACAGGTACTCTGTATATAGCCTCGCTATTTTTATTGTGTTACTATGTCCTTTTTTATTGAACAAATATTGTCTTCCTTTTTATCTCTGCATTGCTGAGAACGGGCTCGTAAGTAATGATTTCACTGTCAAGTATACACACCTGCTGTAATTGGCGCATGTGACCAATACAATTTTATTTTATTATTACAATGCTGGTTGACCTAGAACTATCTAGTATTTTGGTCAAATCTGTTTTGATTATTTGAAAAGATCCTTTTCATTAAATGTATTAAACAGTCAGAACATGTTATGGACGCAGCATTCAAATAGGCAAATGGAATGTTTTTTTCTTTTTAAGGAATTGGTTGCAATCTGTCATCTGCCTGCTGCAAAATAATTCATTAAAATTGGCTGAGCCTGAGCCTACTAAGCTCCTATAAGCACATTACTAATACATGAACACTGAGGAGGAAAACTTATTATAGTTCATTTCAGAAATGCTTTTGAACAATACCTCATATTACTGTTTCTAAAAAGATTAGTTTAGCCTCCAATCCATGGCTAGTTGTAATTAAAGGGTGATTATACTGTGTAAAATGGTATTTTATTGGCCCCTCCCGTTGGATTATATGCCTGTTAGTAAGGTTTTGCTATTGAGCTGTAATTTACTAAACAGTGCTAAGTAATAAAACGTAGCAACATTTTGTAAAATTCTAGATTTCTATGTTTTACTCACTGAAAAAAAAACACGAGACAGAAATTGGGCTTTCATACGGTATACTAAGCTGATGAGGCCCACCAAAATCAGATTAGGTTGTATACAGGTTATGTAGTCCGGTTCCAATAGTCATGTTCCAATGCTTTATATTGTCACATTATTCTCCTTTATGTTCTTCCACTATCTGGTTATAGACTGGCAACACATCCCTCTATTAAAGAACACAGGCTCTCCACTAAACACTCCTCATCCTGTCCGTCACCCCCAGTCAGAAAGGCAGTAATAAAAGTTGTATACCGGAGTAAAGATTTGTGGATAAGTACAAGGTTTTAATTTGAGGTGCTGATAATTAACATTAATATGTGATCTGGAAATAATTGCACATGTAGCAGCATCATACGATAATGCCACCACGTCTTTGTCATTCCTATTGTGTTACACACTCTATGATTCCATGGTTGCATCTCAAAATGGCACCCTCTTCCGTTTATAATGCACTACTTTTGACCAGTGCCATATGGGCCATGGTCAAAAGTAGTGCACTATACCGGGAATAGTGTACCATTTGGGTCATAACCCATGTAACAGGGACTGGGGATGTCACACTGTCCCACACGGTATGAATTAGTGGAACAGGTTAAAATAGACTAGTTTCATTAAATGCAAAGAACAGCTCCTGTATATTATAGAGGAAATAATGAATGACTTATGGTCTATTAATGAAGAAATCTGTGATTAGTGTTTTATACCTTCTCAACACTTCTCAGTCGTCTGGGGTTAATTTAACATGGTGTTGACAAGACCACTGTGAAGGACCCTGTGTATATATATAACACCTCATCCTCTATGGGGAATATTTATTCCACACAGAAAGCTTCTCCTAAAGTGGACTACTCTATAACACCTAGTCCTCTGTGGGAAATTGCCTTAAACTTTTTGATATGTCTTGCAGACAGTGATAGCTTCCTATATAGCTGGGCACAATTCCTCTCTAACCAAAGTAGAACAGAGCTCTAACAAAACCTTTTTGAAAAGCCACCTCCATTGAAACAGACAACCAATAACTTACAAATATCGTGTGAAATATGCCTTGTGTGAATCTTGTACAATCAGGTTGTGACATGAAGTGCATGTTATGAGTCCTGTCTCTGACTAGTTTGAGTGATATTGCAAATAAATCTGACGTTACATGACACTTGTATTAGTATTACCACAGCTTCCCTGCTTAAAGATTATCCTGTTTTACAAACAACCAAACAAGGCTATATTGGGTTAAGTAGCTTATCTTGAATCTTCACGGACTTACCCAATGATTTCACCATGCAAATAGAAAAAAAATGTTGATAAGGGAAAGATCTAAATTTACTGTGGGGGAGGGCTGGTCCAACTCAAGGGGTCGTAAAAAAAAAAAGCGCCCCATCCCAAAAGTTACTAATATTTTTACATTACCCTCCCTTTACATTACCCTCCCCCTTCATAGAATTAGCTCAAAATAATGTTTACAACCACAAACAACAATAACTCGTCGATGCCACACAGGGCTAAGGGCCAGAGGGTTGAGGGTTCGCCGACCACCACAGACGAGCTCACTCTCCCTGCCTATTTCATTACACTACGATCAGAGCCAGCAACAGACAATAATCAGCTAGGGGGAAATCAGATGTTCAACATGTTGATGCCATATTTGTAATTATATAAAATATTAAAACACAAGTCTCAACGTCAACAGTGAAGAGGCGACTCCGGGATGCTGGCCTTCTAGGCAGAGTTGCAAAGAAAAAGCCATGTCTCAGACTGGCCAATAAAAAGAAAAGATTAAGATGGGCAAAAGAACACACAGACACCGAGATATGGCTTTTTCTTTGCAACTCTACCTAGAAGGCCAGCATCCCGGAGTCGCCTCTTCACTATTGACGTTTAAACTCGTGTTTTGCGGGTACTATTTCATGAAGCTGCCAGTTGTAGACTTGTGAGGCGTCTGTTTCTCAAACTAGACACTCGAATGTACTTGCCCTCTTGCTCAGTTGTGCACCGGGGCCTCCCATTTCTCTTTCTATTCTGGTTAGAGACAGTTTGCGCTGTACAGTGGAAGGAGTAGTACACAGTGTTGTACGAGATCTTCAGTTTCTTGGCAATATCTCGCATGGAATAGCCTTCATTTCTCAGAACAAGAATAGACTAATGAGTTTCAGAAGAACATTCTTTGTTTCTGGCCATTTTGAGCCTGTAATCGTACCCACAAATGCTGATGCTCCAGATACGCAACTAGTCTAAAGAAGGCCGGTTTTATTGCTTCTTTAATTAGAAAAACAGTTTTCAGCTGTGCTAACATAATTAAAGGGTTTTCTAATGATCAATTTTCCTTTTAAAATTATAAACTTGGATTATCTAACAACGTGCCAATGGAACACAGGAGTGATGGTTGCTGATAATGGACCTCTGTACGCCTACAGTTGAAGTCCGAAGTTTACAATCTTTGGAGTCATTAAAACTCATTTTTCAACCACTCCACAAATGTGTTAACGAACTAAAGCTTTGGCAAGTCAGTTAGGACATCTACTTTGTGCATGACAAGTAATTTTTACAACAATTGTTTACAGACAGATTATTTCACTTATAATTCACTGTATCACAATTCCAGTGGGTCAGAAGTTTACACACACTAAGTTGACTGTGCCTTTAAACAGCTTGGAAAATTCCAGAAAATGATGTCACGGCTTTAGAAGCTTCTGATAGGCTAATTGACATCATTTGAGTCAATTGGAGGTGTACCTGTGGATGTATTTCAAGGCCTGCCTTCAAACTCAGTGCCTCTTTACTTGACAACATGGGAAAATAAAAAAACAATCAGCCACGACTTCAGAAAAAAATTGGAGACATCCACAAGTCTAGTACATTCTTGGGAGCAATTTCCAAACGCCTGAAGGTGCCACGTTCACCTGTACAAACAATAGTACGCAAGTATAAACATCATGGGACCCCGCAGCCGTCATAACGTTCAGGAAGGAGACGCATTCTGTCTTCTAGAGATAAACGTACTTTGGTGCGAAAAGTGCAAATCAATTCCAGAACAACAGCAAAGGACCTTCTGAAGATGCTGGAGGAAACAGGTACAAAAGTATCTATATCCACAGTAAAACAAGTCCTATATCGACATAACCTGAAAGGCTGCTCAGCAAGGAAGAAGCCACTGCTCCAAAACCGCCATAAAAAGCCAGACTACGGTTTGCAACTGCACATGGGGACAAAGATCGTGCTTTTTGGAGAAATGTCCTCTGGTTTGATGAAACAAAAATATAACTGTTTGGCCATAATGACCATCGTTATGTTTGGAGGAAAAAGAGGGAGGCTTGCAACCTGAAGAACACCATCCCAACCGTAAAGCACGGGGGTGGCAGCATCATGTTGTGGGGGTGCTTTGCTGCAGGAGGGACTGGTGCACTTCACAAAATAGATGGCATCATGAGGGAGGAAAATGATGTGGATATATTGAAGCAACATCTCAAGACATCAGTCAGGAAGTTAAAGTTTGGTCGCAAATGGGTCTTCCAAATAGACAATGACCCCAAGCATACTTCCAAAGTTGTGGCAAAATGGCTTAAGGACAACAAAGTCAAGGTATTGGAGTGGCCATCACAAAGCCCTGAGCTCAATCATATAGAATATTTGTGGGCAGAACTGAAAAAGCGTGTGCGAGCAAGGAGGCCTACAAACCTGACTCCGTTGCACCAGCTCTGTCAAGAGGAATGGGCCAAAATTCACCCAACGTATTGTGGGAAGCTTGTGGAAGGCTACCCGAAATGTTTGACCAAAGTAAAAAAAATGTAAAGGCAATGCTACAAAATACTAATTGAGTGTATGTAAACTTCTGACTCACTGGGAATGTGATGAAAGAAATAAAAGCTGAAATAAATAATTCTCTCTACCATTATTCTGACATTTCACATTCTTAAAATAAAGTGGTGATCCTAACTGACCTAAGACAGGGAATTTTTACTAGAATTAAATGTCAGGAATTGTGAAAAACTGAGTTTAAATGTATTTGGCTAAGGTGTACATAAACTTCCGACTTCAACTGTATGTAGATATTCCATTTTTAAAAATCCGCTGTTTCCAGCTACAATAGTCATTTACAACATTAACACTGTCTACGCCGTATTTCTGATCAATTTGATGTTATTTTAATGGACAAAAAAGTTGCTTTTCTTTCAAAAACAAGGACATTTCTAAGTGACCCCAAACTTTTGAACAGTAGTGTATGTCTGAATATCGATCCTAAATCCACATGAACAGCCAAACATTAAACAGTATACCTTTTTCCATATAATGCCTACTGAGGTATAGGTGATGATACAAATGTTGATAAGAGGAGTATAACATATCTGACTCTGAACATAGACCATAAATCCAAACATAACAACCTACAGTACAAAGCAAAAATGGGTTCTTATAATGTCTGCTGAGATATTGGTTGTCTATTATATGTGGGCCACAGTAATGAGGTTGTGAAAGAAAGACAGACAGCAGGATCCTGAGCTCAGCTTTTCCACCAGTCATCCTTCTCACCTGCTCCATCTGTCCCTCATATCAGACCTGCCTAGCAGAGCATGAGCCAGACGTCCCTCCCTCCTTCCCCTGTCTACCTACCTCCCTCATCCCCCTCTCCCTCCCCTGCCTCCATCCCCCTGCCTACCTACCTCCCTCATTCCCCTCTCCCTCCCCTGCCTCCATCCCCCTGCCTACCTACCTCCCTCCTTCCCCTCCCCCTGCCTCCCTCTCCTGCCTACCTCCCACCCCTACCTCTTTACCTACCTCCTTTCCTTCCTCCCCTGCCTGCCTGCCTGCCTGCCTGCCTGCCTGCCTCCCTCCCCTGCCTGCCTGCCTGCCTGCCTGCCTGCCTGCCTGCCTACCTCCCTCCCTCCCCTGCCTCCCTCCCTCCCCTGCCTCCCTCCCTCCCCGGCCTACCTCCCTCCCCGGCCTACCTCCCTCACCTACATCCTCTCCATGTCATTCCCCATCTCTCCCCGTCACTCCCGTCTCTACCCCTCTCTCCCCATCTCACCCCGTCTCTACCCATCTCTCCACGTCTCCCCCCTACCCCTCTCTCCCTCTCTCCCCTACCCCTTCATCTCTCCTCTCCCCATACCCCTCTCTCCCCTACCCCTTTATCTCTCCTCTCCCCCTACCCCTCTGTCCCCTAGCCCTTTACCTCTCCCCTCCCCCTAGCCCTCTGTGCCCTAGCCCTCTCTACTCTACCCCTACCCCCTCATCTACCCCTACCCCTCTCCCCTACCCCTCTCTCCCGTACCCTGTCTCTCCTCTCCCTCTCTCTCCTACCCCTTTATCTATCCACTCCTCCTACCCCTCTCCCCTACCCCTTCATCTCACCTCTACCCCTCTCTCCCCTACCCCTTCATCTCTCCTCTACCCCTCTCTCCCCTACCCCTTCATCTCTCCTCTCCCCCTACCCCTCTGTCCCCCAGCCCTTCATCTCTTCTCTCCCCATACCCCTCTCTCCCCTACCCCTTCATTTTTCCTCTCCCCCTACCCGTCTGTCCCCTAGCCCTCTCTACTCTACCCCTTTATCTCTCCTCTCCCCCTATCCCTCTGTCCCCTAGCCCTTTATCTCTCCCCTCCCCCTAGCCCTCTGTGCCCTAGCCCTCTCTACTCTACCCCTACCCCCTCCTCTACCCCTCTCCCCTACCCCTCTCTCCCGTACCCTGTCTCTCCTCTCCCTCTCTCTCCTACCCCTTTATCTATCCACTCCTCCTACCCCTCTCCCCTACCCCTTCATCTTTCCTCTCCCCCTACCCGTCTGTCCCCTAGCCCTCTCTACTCTACCCCTTTATCTCTCCTCTACCCTTACCCCTCTCTCCCCTACCCCTTCATCTCTCCTCTCCCCCTACCCCTCTGTCCCCCAGCCCTTCATCTCTCCTCTCCCCATACCCCTCTCTCCCCTACCCCTTCATCTTTCCTCTCCCCCTACCCCTCTGTCCCCTAGCCCTCTCTACTCTACCCCTTTATCTCTCCTCTATCCCTACCCCTCTCCCCCTACCCCTCTCTCCCCCTACCCCTCTCTTTTCTAGCCATCCTAGGGGTGGGGTCGTGGTGTAGACTAGCCTGTGCTGATCCACTGAGCGACACCTATGCAGCAACCCTGGTTTAACAGGAGGCCGGAGCTGCCTCAGATAATCTAATTGTGACTGTAATGCAGACACATGGGAGCTGTGGTGTGGTGTAAAACGTACATGCACACCAGCAGTTGGCAGGACGGAAGGTACTTCATCACTTTTTCCAGAACAAGTAATTAAAGTGCCACCTGCCGTGCACACCGGAGAGGACACACACCTCGACTGGGTTGACTTGGTGTCACGGCATCTCTCTCTCTCCCCCCTCCCTCCCTCTCCCCATCACAGTCCAGTACAAAATCTCAAATTAATTAGAATATCGCAATGCTGATTACACAAGCCCATATCAAAGTGGCGTTTTTGTTTACCTAGCTAACCCCTGAATTAAAGAATGAATTCAGTCTGCTGCGGCTGCATTCCCGTACTGGGAGCACTGGCACAGATCAGTGTATTGGTTCATTTTCTTTCTCTCTGGTATCATTTTTTGGAGAGGATTTATACGGACCATCTAACAGATTGTGTGGCAAGCAACCCTACCCATCATATCCGTCCAAGTTGGATTCTTTCAGAACGGAGAGAGCGTGGCCCTTTCTTTCAGTGACTGTGAAGAGAGAAAGACAAGAGAAAATAAATAGTTAATGTGTTAATGAAGGAGAGATGAAATTGAATGGCTGGCACAAAAAAATGCTTTTAGTAACTCTATCCAATGTTAGTTTGGCACGTGGCTGTGATGAACATATGGTGGTGTCTGTGAAGCAGAATTTATACTTGCATGCTGTTTGCATTTTTAATCAAGAAAATAGAAGCAGTACAAAAAGAGAGTTAGTGTTAACGCTCCTCTCGCTTATGCAAAACACTGTCAGCAGTGATTCTACTCATGTTCATTATCTGGTTATAACACTACATATTACAAGTACATACAACACTACTACATATTATACAGTGCCTTCGAAAAGTATTCAGAACTCTTGACTTTTTCCAAGTTTTGTTAGGTTACAGCCTTATTCTAAAATTGATAAAATATTTTTTTCCCCCTCATCAATTTAGGGGTTCCCGA
Organism: Salvelinus fontinalis; assembly: GCF_029448725.1. NCBI lineage: Eukaryota > Metazoa > Chordata > Actinopteri > Salmoniformes > Salmonidae > Salvelinus > Salvelinus fontinalis. The sequence continues at coordinate 24,996,588 of NC_074683.1, read as the reverse complement.
GTGGCACAGCGGTCTAAGGCACTGCATCGCAATGCTAGAGGCATCACTACAGACCCTGGTTCGATCCCGGGCTGTATCACAAATGGCCAGGATCGGGAGTCCCACTGGGCGCACAATTGGCCCAGTGTCGTCGGGGTTAGAGGGGGGTTTGGCCCGGGTAGGCCGTCACTGTAAACAAGAATTTTGTTCTTAACTGACTTGCCTAGTTAAATAAAGGTTCAATCAAAAATCTATACACAAACCCCATAGTGACAAAGCAAAAACAGGTTTTAAGAAATGTTGTCACATTTATTTCAAATAAAAAACTGAAATATCATATGTACATAAGTATTCAGACCCTTTACTCAGTACTTTGTTGAAGCACCTTCGGCAGCGATTACAGCCTTGAGTCTTCTTGAGTATTACGCTACAAGCTTAGCACACCTGTTTTTGTAGAGTTTCTCGCATTATTCTCTGCAGATCCTCTCAAGCTCTGTCAGGTTGGATGTGGAGCATCGCTGCACAGCAATTTTCAGGTCTCTCCAGAGATGTACGATCAGGTTCATGTCCAGGCTCTGGCTGGGCCACTCAAGGACATTCAGAGACTTGTCCCAAAGCCACTCCTGCGTTGCCGTGGCTGTGTGCTTAGGGTGGTTGTCCTGTTGGAAGGTGAACCTTCACCCCAGTCTGAGGTCCTGAGCACTCTGGAGCAGGTTTAAATCAAGGATCTCTCTGTACTTTGCTCCGTTAATCTTTCCCTCGATCCAGACTAGTCTCCCAGTCCCTCCCGCTCAAAAACATCCCCGCTGTAACGGCTTCTCTCCTCCTCTTCGTCTGAAGAGTAGAGTAGGGATCAGACCAAAATGCAGCGGGTTGTGAAGACATAAAGAATATTTATTAACAGAACGACGAAACACGAAAACTCTTTAACAAACTACAAAACAAATAAACGACGTAGACTGCCCTAAAACATGAGAACTTACAAATACACGAAGAACGCACAAACAGGTACAGACTACAAACCAACGCTACAGTCCCGTGTGGTACGAACATACATACAGACACGGAAGACAATCACCCACAAACAAACAATGAGAACAGCCTACCTTAATATGGTTCTCAATCAGAGGAAACGTCAAACACCTGCCTCTAATTGAGAACCATATCAGGCAACACATTAAACCCAACATAGAAACACAACACATAGAATGCCCACCCAGCTCACGTCCTGACCAAAAAACAAAGGATTAACACAATAACTAGGGTCAGAACGTGACACCCACAGCATGATGCTGCCACCACCATGCTTCACAGTAAGGATGGTGTCAGGTTTCCTCCAGACGCTTGGTATCAGGCAAAATAGTTATTGGTTTCACCAGACCAGAGATACTTGTTTCTCATGGTCTGAGAGTCCTTTAGGTGCCTTTTGGAAAACTCCAAGCAGGCTGTCATGTGCCTTTTACTGAGTAGTGGCTTCCGCCTGGCCATTCAACCATAAATTCATGATTGGTTGAGTGCTGCAGAGATGGTTGTCATTCTGGAAGGTTCTCCCATCTCCACAGAGGAACTCTAGAGCTCTTTCAGAGTGACCATTGGGTTCTTAGTCACCTCCCTGACAAAGGCCCTTCTCCCCCGATTGCTCAGTTTGGCCGGGCGGCTAGCTCTAGGAAGAGTCTTGGTGGTTCCAAACTTCTTCCATTTAATAATGATGGAGGCCACTGTGTTCTTGGGGACCTTCAATGCTGCAGAAATGTTTTGGTACCCTTCCCCGATCTGTGCCTCGACACAATCTTGTCTCGGAGCTCTCTGGACAATTCCTTCGACCTCATGGCATTGTTTTTGCTCTGACATTTATTTTTTTAATTTATTTTATTTCACCTTTATTTAACTAGGCAAGTCAGTTAAGAACAAATTCTTATTTACAACGACGGCCTACCTAAAGGCAAAAGGCCTCCTGCGTGGACGGGGGCTGGGATTAAAAATAATACATTTTATAAAATATAGGACAAAACACTCATCACGACAGGAGAGACACCACAACAGTACATAAAGAGACAACAACACAACATGCTAGCAACACAACATGACAACAACACGGTAGCAACTAGAGGTCAACCAATTAAAATCGGCATTGCCGGTTAACTTATCATCGAATCACAGCCTACTTCAACTTCGCCAAACGGGTGATGATTTAACAAAAGCACATTCGCGAAAAAAGCACAATCGTTGCACAAATGTACCTAACCATAAACATCAATGCCTTCCTTAAAATCAATACACAGAAGTATATAATTTTTAAGCCTGCATATTTAGTTAAAAGAAATGCATGTTAGCAGGCAATATTAACTAGGGAAATTGTGTCACTTCTCTTGCGTTCAGTGCAAGCAGAGTCAGGGTATTGTCACGCCCTGGCCATAGAGAGGCTTTTATTCTCTATTTTGGTTAGGCCAGGGTGTGACTAGGGTGGGCATGCTAGTTTCTTTATTTCTATGCTTTGTATTTCTATGTTTTGGCCGGGTATGGATCTCAATCAGGGACAGCTGTCTATCGTTGTCTCTGACTGGGAATCATACTTAAGCAGCCTTTTTTCCTTTGGTGTTTGTGGGTAGTTATCTTTGTTAGTTGCACTATAGCCTTGTTAAGCTTCACGGTTGTTTCTTTGTTTCTTGTTTTGTTGGCGACATTGACAATAATAAAAGAAAATGTACGCTCACCACACTGCACCTTGGTCTCCTTCCGACGACGGCCGTGACAGGTATATGCAGCAGTTTGGGCCACCTGGCTTGTTGCGAACTGTGTGAAAACCATTTTTTCCTAACAAAGACCATAATTAATTTGCCAGAATTTTACATCATTATGACATAACATTGAAGGATGCGCAATGTAAGAGCAATATTTAGACTTAGGGTTGCCACCCGTTCAATAAAATATGGAACGGTTACGTATTTCACTGAAAGAATAAACGTTTTCTTTTCATAATGAAAGTTTCCGGATTTGACCATATTAATGACCAAAGGCTTGCATTTCTGTGTGTTTATTATAATTAAGTCTATGATTTGATATTTGATAGAGCAGTCTGACTGAGCGGTGGTAGGCAGCAGCAGGCTCGTAAGCATTCATTCAAACAGCACTTTCCTGCGTTTTGCCAGCAGCTCTTAGCAATGCTTGAGGCACAGCACTGTTTATGACTTCAAGCCTATCAACTCCCAAGATTAGGCTGGCAATACTAAAGTGCCTCTAAGAACATCTAATAGTCAAAGGTATATGAAATACAAATGGTATAAAGAGAAATAGTCAACGCGTCATAATTCCTATAATAACTACAACCTAAAACGTCTTACTTCTTAACTGAGAATATTGAAGACTCATGTTAAAAGGAACCACCAGCTTTCATATGTTCTCATGTTCTGAGCAAGGAACTTAAACGTTAGCTTTTTTACATGGCACATATTGCACTTTTACTTTCTTCTCCAACACTGTGTTTTTGCATTATTTAAACCAAATTGAACATGTTTCATTATTTATTTGAGACTAAATAGATTTTATCTATGTATTATATTAAGTTAAAATAAAAGTGTTCAATCAGTATTGTTTTAATTGTCATTATTACAAACATGTGTATATATATATTTTTTTTTTTAAATCAAAAATTAAAAAAATATGCCAATTAATCGTTATCGGCTTTTTTTGGTCCTCCAATAATCGGTATCGCCGTTGAAAATCATAACCGGTCGACCTCTAGAAGCAACACAACATGGCAGCAGCACAAAACATGGTAGCAGCACAAAACATGGTACAAACATTATTGGGCACAGACAACAGCACAGACAAGCACTGTCAACTGTGGGACCTTATATAGACAGGTGTGTGCCTTCCCAAATCATGTCCAATCAATTGAATTTACCACAGGTGGACTCCAATCAAGTTGTAGAAACATCTCAAGGATGATCAATATTAACAGGATGCACCTGAGTTCAATTTCGAGTCTCATAGCAAACGGTCTGAATACTTATGTAAATAAGTTATTTCTGTTTTTTATTTTTAATACAATTCATTCAGACCCCATAATGACAAAGCGAAAACAGGTTTGTAGAAATGTTTCCAATTGTGTGTAGATTCTTGACGATTCGTAAAAAATGGAACCCATTTTAGAATAAGGCTGTAACGTAACAAACTGTGGAAAAAGTAAATGGGTCTGAAAACTTTCCTTAGGCACTTTATGTAGTTATATGTAAATACATATATGTAGTTATATGTAAATACATATATGTAGTTATATGTACTACATATTATATGTTGTTATATGTACTACATATTATATTTACATTTACATTTTTACATTTTAGTCATTTAGCAGACGCTCTTATCCAGAGCGACTTACAGTAGAGTGCATACATTTTATTACATTTTACATACTGAGACAAGGATATCCCTACCGGTCAAACTCTCCCTAACCCGGACGACGCTATGCCAATTGTGCGTCGCCCCACGGACCTCCCGGTTGCGGCCGGCTGCGACAGAGCCTGGGCGCGAACCCAGAGACTCTGGTGGCGAAGCTAGCACTGCGATGCAGTGCTCTAGACAACTGCGCCACCCGGGATATGTTGTTATTTATATGTATTCATATGTACTACATATTATATGTTGTTATTTATATGTAGTTATATGTACTACATATTATTGAAGTTGGTGTGTAATTCTAAATCCGTTGCAGTGTAGGGCAGAATTTGAACAGGTAGAGAGAGGTCAAAGGTTTGTTTGGGGGGAAGGATACAGGAAGGACAGATTACTATGATGGAAATACACAACAGCAGATGGGTGAGCCAATACATTGGGATGTGGGTTTATCAGTCAAACACCGGAGACAACGGTGGAGAGAGGTTGACAGGGGGAAGGCTAGTGGAGGAGTCAGGGGAGAGAGGTTGACAGGGGGAAGGCTAGTGGAGGAGACAGGGGGAGAGAGGTTGACAGGGAGGTGGCTAGTGGAGGAGACAGGGGGAGAGAGATTGACAGGGGGAAGGCTAGTGGAGGAGACAGGGGGAGAGAGGTTGACAGGGAGGTGGCTAGTGGAGGAGACAGTGGGAGAGAGGTTGACAGGGGAAAGGCTAGTGGAGGAGACAGGGGGGAGAGGTTGACAGGGGGAAGGCTAGTGGAGGAGACAGGGGGAGAGAGATTGACAGGGGGAAGGCTAGTGGAGGAGACAGTGGGAGAGAGGTTGACAGGGAGAAGGCTAGTGGAGGAGACAGTGGGAGAGAGGTTGACAGGGGGAAGGCTAGTGGAGGAGACAGTGGGAGAGAGGTTGACAGGGAGAAGGCTAGTGGAGGAGACAGTGGGAGAGAGGTTGACAGGGAGAAGGCTAGTGGAGGAGACAGTGGGAGAGAGGTTGACAGGGAGGTGGCTAGTGGAGGAGACAGGGGGAGAGAGGTTGACAGGGAGAAGGCTAGTGGAGGAGACAGGGGGAGAGAGGTTGACAGGGAGAAGGCTAGTGGAGGAGGCAGGGGGAGAGAGCTGGACAGGGAGAAGGCTAGTGGAGGAGACAGGGGGAGAGAGATTGACAGGGGGAAGGCTAGTGGCGGAGACAGGGGGAGAGAGGTTGACAGGGGGAAGGCTAGTGGAGGAGACAGGGGGAGAGAGATTGACAGGGGGAAGGCTAGTGGCGGAGATAGGGGGAGAGAGGTTGACAGGGAGAAGGCAAGTGGAGGAGACAGGGGGAGAGAGATTGACAGGGGGAAGGCTAGTGAAGGAGACAGGGGGAGAGAGGTTGACAGGGAGAAGGCTAGTGGAGGAGACAGTGGGAAAGAGGTTGACAGGGGGAAGGCTAGTGGAGGAGACAGGGGGAGAGAGTTTGACAGGGAGAAGGCTAGTGGAGGAGACAGTGGGAGAGAGGTTGACAGGGAAAAGGCTAGTGGAGGAGACAGGGGGAGAGAGATTGACAGGGAGAAGGCTAGTGGGGGAGACAGTGGGAGAGAGGTTGACAGGGGAAGGCTAGTGGAGGAGACAGGGGGAGAGAGGTTGACAGGGAGAAGGCTAGTGGGGGAGACAGTGGGAGAGAGATTGACAGGGAGAAGGCTAGTGGAGGAGACAGGGGGAGAGAGATTGACAGGGGGAAGGCTAGTGGCGGAGATAGGGGGAGAGAGGTTGACAGGGAGAAGGCTAGTGGAGGAGACAGGGGGAGAGAGATTGACAGGGGGAAGGCTAGTGGCGGAGACAGGGGGAGAGAGGTTGACAGGGAGAAGGCTAGTGGAGGAGACAGGGGGAGAGAGGTTGACAGGGAGAAGGCTAGTGGAGGAGACAGTGGGAGAGAGGTTGACAGGGGGAAGGCTAGTGGAGGAGACAGTGGGAGAGAGATTGACAGGGAGAAGGCTAGTGGAGGAGACAGTGGGAGAGAGGTTGACAGGGAGAAGGCTAGTGGAGGAGACAGGGGGAGAGAAGTTGACAGGGAGATGGCTAGTGGAGGAGACAGGGCGAGAGAGGTTGACTGGGAGAAGGCTAGTGTGGGAGAGAGGTTGACAGGGAGAAGGCTAGTGGAGGAGACAGTGGGAGAGAGGTTGACAGGGAGAAGGCTAGTGGAGGAGACAGTGGGAGAGAGGTTGACAGAGAGGTGGCTAGTAGAGGAGACAGGGGGAGAGAGGTTGACAGGGAGAAGGCTAGTGGAGGAGACAGGGGGAGAGAGGTTGACAGGGAGAAGGCTAGTGGAGGAGACAGGGGGAGAGAGGTTGACAGGGAGAAGGCTAGTGGAGGAGGCAGGGGGAGAGAGCTGGACAGGGAGAAGGCTAGTGGAGGAGACAGGGGGAGAGAGATTGACAGGGGGAAGGCTAGTGGCGGAGACAGGGGGAGAGAGGTTGACAGGGGGAAGGCTAGTGGAGGAGACAGTGGGAGAGAGGTTGACAGGGAGAAGGCTAGTGGAGGAGACAGTGGGAGAGAGGTTGACAGGGAGAAGGCTAGTGGAGGAGACAGGGGGAGAGAGATTGACAGGGGGAAGGCTAGTGGCGGAGATAGGGGGAGAGAGGTTGACAGGGAGAAGGCTAGTGGAGGAGACAGGGGGAGAGAGATTGACAGGGGGAAGGCTAGTGGAGGAGACAGGGGGAGAGAGGTTGACAGGGAGAAGGCTAGTGGAGGAGACAGTGGGAAAGAGGTTGACAGGGGGAAGGCTAGTGGAGGAGACAGGGGGAGAGAGATTGACAGGGAGAAGGCTAGTGGAGGAGACAGTGGGAGAGAGGTTGACAGGGAAAAGGCTAGTGGAGGAGACAGGGGGAGAGAGATTGACAGGGAGAAGGCTAGTGGGGGAGACAGTGGGAGAGAGGTTGACAGGGGAAGGCTAGTGGAGGAGACAGGGGGAGAGAGGTTGACAGGGAGAAGGCTAGTGGGGGAGACAGTGGGAGAGAGATTGACAGGGAGAAGGCTAGTGGAGGAGACAGGGGGAGAGAGATTGACAGGGGGAAGGCTAGTGGCGGAGATAGGGGGAGAGAGGTTGACAGGGAGAAGGCTAGTGGAGGAGACAGGGGGAGAGAGATTGACAGGGGGAAGGCTAGTGGCGGAGACAGGGGGAGAGAGGTTGACAGGGAGAAGGCTAGTGGAGGAGACAGGGGGAGAGAGGTTGACAGGGAGAAGGCTAGTGGAGGAGACAGTGGGAGAGAGGTTGACAGGGGGAAGGCTAGTGGAGGAGACAGTGGGAGAGAGATTGACAGGGAGAAGGCTAGTGGAGGAGACAGTGGGAGAGAGGTTGACAGGGAGAAGGCTAGTGGAGGAGACAGGGGGAGAGAAGTTGACAGGGAGATGGCTAGTGGAGGAGACAGGGGGAGAGAGGTTGACAGGGAGAAGGCTAGTGTGGGAGAGAGGTTGACAGGGAGAAGGCTAGTGGAGGAGACAGTGGGAGAGAGGTTGACAGGGAGAAGGCTAGTGGAGGAGACAGGGGGAGAGAGGTTGACAGGGAGAAGGCTAGTGGAGAGGACAGGGGGAGAGAGGTTGACAGGGAGAAGGCTAGTGGAGGAGACAGGGGGAGAGAGATTGACAGGGGGAAGGCTAGTGGCGGAGACAGTGGGAGAGAGGTTGACAGGGGGAAGGCTAGTGGAGGAGACAGTGGGAGAGAGGTTGACAGGGAGAAGGCTAGTGGGGGAGACAGTGGGAGAGAGGTTGACAGGGAAAAGGCTAGTGGAGGAGACAGGGGGAGAGAGATTGACAGGGGGAAGGCTAGTGGCGGAGATAGGGGGAGAGAGGTTGACAGGGAGAAGGCTAGTGGAGGAGACAGGTGGAGAGAGATTGACAGGGGGAAGGCTAGTGGCGGAGACAGGGGGAGAGAGGTTGACAGGGAGAAGGCTAGTGGAGGAGACAGTGGGAGAGAGGTTGACAGGGGGAAGGCTAGTGGAGGAGACAGGGGGAGAGAGGTTGACAGGGAGAAGGCTAGTGGAGGAGACAGTGGGAAAGAGGTTGACAGGGGGAAGGCTAGTGGAGGAGACAGGGGTGGAGAGATTGACAGTGAGAAGGCTAGTGGAGGAGACAGTGGGAGAGAGGTTAACAGGGAGAAGGCTAGTGGAGGAGACAGGGGGAGAGAGATTGACAGGGAGAAGGCTAGTGGAGGAGACAGGGGGAGAGAGGTTGACAGGGAGAAGGCTAGTGGAGGAGACAGTGGGAGAGAGGTTGACAGGGGGAAGGCTAGTGGCGGAGACAGGGGGAGAAAGATTGACAGGGAGAAGGCTAGTGGAGGAGACAGTGGGAGAGAGGTTGACAGGGAGAAGGCTAGTGGAGGAGACAGTGGGAGAGAGATTGACAGGGAGAAGGCTAGTGGAGAGGACAGGGGGAGAGAGGTTGACAGGGGGAAGGCTAGTGGAGGAGACAGGGGGAGAGGGTGGCACGCCATGGAGAGGAGAACCCATGTTCCTGAATCTCTAGAGACTAGGTTACTGTCACAATGTATCGGCTTGCCCACCATGGCAAACACACACACACAAGCAAACCCCCCCCCCCCCCCCCCCCCCCACACACACACGCACTCAGATGCCAGTGAATAGTGAAAATGGGGGAACGGGGTGCCATACCGCAGATGGCATCACAATCCCATGCCCCACTTAGCATTTCTGGGGCATCTCCTCTCCGTCGGAGCGGGTTAGTCCCAGCTGTACCAACCCATCACACACATCACAGGCTCCACCACGACTGATGTGACACTTGCAGATGAGTATTGTTGTGAGAGGATGTGCATCATCACTATCAGCAGGACCACATTAATATTTCATGAGTGGATATCCTGGTCCCTGTCCCTGTCTCTGGTACCAGGGGATGTCCTGGTCCCTGTCCCAGTCTCTGGTACCAGAGGATTTCCTTGTCCCTGTCCCGTCTCTGGTAACAGAGGATGTCCTGGTCCCCATCTCTGGTACCAGGGGATGTCCTGGTCCCCGTCTCTGGTAACAGGGGATGTCCTGGTCCACGTCTCTGGTAACAGGGGATGTCCTGGTCCACGTCTCTGGTAACAGGGGATGTCCTGGTCCACGTCTCTGGTACCAGGGGATGTCCATGTCCCTGTCCCCATCTCTGATACCTGTGGATGTAATGGTCCCTGTCCCCGTCTCTGGTACCAGGGGACGTGGACAGGGTAGTACCTCAGCCAGCATAGTACCTCAGCCAGCATAGTACCTCAGCCAGCATAGTACATCAGTCAGCATAGTACATCAGTCAGCATAGTACATCAGCCAGCATAGTACATCAGCCAGCATAGTACCTCAGCCAGCATAGTACATCAGCCAGCATAGTACATCAGTCAGCATAGTACATCAGTCAGCATAGTACCTCAGCCAGCATAGTACATCAGCCAGCATAGTACCTCAGCCAGCATAGTACCTCAGCCAGCATAGTACATCAGTCAGCATAGTACATCAGTCAGCATAGTACATTAGTCAGCATAGTGCATCAGTCAGCATAGTACATCAGTCAGCATAGTACATCAGTCAGCATAGTACATCAGTCAGCATAGTACATCAGTCAGCATAGTGGATCAGTCAGCATAGTACCTCAGCCAGCATAGTACATCAGTCAGCATAGTACATCAGTCAGCATAGTACATCAGTCAGCATAGTGGATCAGTCAGCATAGTACCTCAGCCAGCATAGTACCTCAGCCAGCATAGTACATCAGTCAGCATAGTACATCAGTCAGCATAGTACATCAGTCAGCATAGTACATCAGTCAGCATAGTACATCAGTCAGCATAGTACCTCAGCCAGCATAGTGCATCAGTCAGCATAGTGCATCAGTCAGCATCATTTTCAGTCAGCATAGTGCATCGGCCAGCATAGTACCTAACTCAGTCAGTCTCTGGTAACTGGTCCCTGTCTCTGGTACGAGGGGATGTCCTGGTCCCCGTCTCTGATAACAGGGGATGTCCTGGTCCCTGTCCATATCTCTGGTACCAGGGGATGTCCTGGTCCCTGTCTCTGGTACCAGGGGATGTCCTGGTCCCTGTCCTCGTCTCTGGTACCAGGGGATGCCCTGGTCCCTGTCTTTGGTAACAGAGGATGTCCTGGTCCCTGTCTCTGGTAACAGAGGATGTCCTGGTCCCCGTCTCTGGTAACAGAGGATGTCCTGGTCCCCGTATCTAGTACCAGGGGATGCTCTGGTCCCTGTCTCTGGTAACAGAGGATGCCCTGTTCCCCGTTTCTGGTGACAGGCGATGTCCTGGTCCCTGTCCCTGTAGGGGATGTCCTGGTCCCTGTCCCTGTCTCTGGTACCAGGGGATGTCCTGGTTCCTGTCCTCGTCTCTTGAACCATGGGATGGCCTGGTTCCTGTCCCCGTCTCTGGTACCAGGGGATGTCCTGGTTCTGTTCCCGCCTCTGGTACCAGTGGATGTCCTGGTCCCTGTTCCCGTCTCTGGTATGAGGGAATGTCCTGTTCCTGTCCCCGCCTCTGGTACGAGGGAATATCCTGGTCCCTGTCCCCGTCTCTGGTATCAGGGGATGTCCTGGTTCTGTTCCCACCTCAGTCAGCATAGTACCTCAGCCAGCATAGTACCTCAGCCAGCATAGTACCTCAGCCAGCATAGTACCTCAGTCAGCATATTGGTGCAGTCAGCATAATTTTCAGTCAGCATAGTATCTCAGTCAGCATAGTGCATCAGCCAGCATAGTGCATCAGTCAGCATTGTGCATCAGTCAGCATATTGGTGCAGTCAGCATAATGTTCAGTCAGCATAATGTTCAGTCAGCATATTGGTGCAGTCAGCATAATTTTCAGTCAGCATAGTATCTCAGTCAGCATAGTACCTCAGTCAGCATAGTACATCAGTCAGCATAGTACCTCAGTCAGCATAGTACATCAGTCAGCATAGTACCTCAGTCAGCATAGTACCTCAGTCAGAATAGTACCTCAGTCAGCATAGTACACCAGTCAGCATAGCAGATCAGTCAGCATAGTACATTAGTCAGCATGGTGGATCAACCAGCATAGTGGATCAGCCAGCATAGTGGATCAGCCAGCATAGTACCTCAGTCAGCATAGTGGATCAGTCAGCATAGTGGATCAGTCAGCATAGTACCTCAGTCAGCATAGTACATCAGTCAGCATAGTACATCAGTCAGCATATTGGATCAGTCAACATAGTACCTCAGCCAGCATAGTACATCAGTCAGTATAGTGAATCAGTCAGCATAGCGCATCAGTCAGCATAGCGGATCAGCCAGCATAGCGCATCAGCCAGCATAGCGCATCAGCCAGCATAGTGCATCAGTCAGCATAGTACATCAGTCAGCATAGCGCATCAGTCAGCATAGCGCATCAGTCAGCATAGCGGATCAGCCAGCATAGTGGATCAGCCAGCATAGTGGATCAGTCAGCATAGTGGATCAGTCAGCATAGTACCTCAGTCAGCATAGCGGATCAGTCAGCATAGTACCTCAGTCAGCATAGCACCTCAGTCAGCATAGTACCTCAGTCAGCATAGTGCATCAGTCAGCATAGTGCATCAGTCAGCATAGTGCATCAGTCAGCATAGTGGATCAGTCAGCATAGTGGATCAGTCAGCATAGTACCTCAGTCAGCATAGTACCTCAGTCAGCATAGTGCATCAGTCAGCATAGTACCTCAGTCCGCATAGTGCATCAGTCAGCAAAGTGGATCAGTCAGCATAGCGGATCAGTCAGCACAGTACCTCAGTCAGCATAGTGGATCAGTCAGCATAGTACCTCAGTCAGCATAGCACATCAGTCAGCATAGTACCTCAGTCAGCATAGTGTATCAGTCAGCAAAGTGGATCAGTCAGCAAAGTGGATCAGTCAGCATAGTGGATCAGTCAGCATAGTGGATCAGTCAGCATAGTACCTCAGTCAGCATAGTGCATCAGTCAGCATAGTGCATCAGTCAGCATAGTACATCAGTCAGCATAGTACATCAGTCAGCATAGTGGATCAGTCAGCATAGTACATCAGTCAGCATAGCGCATCAGTCAGCATAGCGCATCAGTCAGCATAGCGCATCAGTCAGCATAGCGCATCAGCCAGCATAGTGGATCAGCCAGCATAGTGGATCAGTCAACATAGTGGATCAGTCAGCATAGTGCATCAGTCAGCATAGTGCATCAGTCAGCATAGCGCATCAGTCAGCATAGCGCATCAGCCAGCATAGTGGATCAGCCAGCATAGTGGATCAGTCAACATAGTGGATCAGTCAGCATAGTGCATCAGTCAGCATAGTGCATCAGTCAGCATAGTACATCAGTCGGCACAACTGCAACACATACTTCTACCTGACTGTCATTATATTGTGATAACGACATTATCATTCAGTAGTTCAAATAAATCGCTGATCCATTTGTCACCTTCCCAATTCAGAGGAATAATAACATCATCAATAACAGAGATTATAACATCATCAAACCCAGTTGGTCCCTGGCCACTGCAGGCCCAGAATTATACATTTAATTTATATTTGGTAAAGTGTGTTTTAATGGCTCCTCGTCCACCACTCATCCCTTTCTCTCCCCCCGGGGGGAACACATCATCAGGAAATATATTCCATACACAGTGCACTACTGTCGACCAGAGCCCTATGGGCCCTATTGGCACTGGTCAAAAGTAGTGTACTATATAGGGATTAGGATGCCATTTGGGATGTATACAGATTATATTACTATTTGAATGGCTTCTGAAAGCAGCATTCATTAATACACTCACGCACGGACACATGGGGGGTGGAGGAGGGGGAGAGGAGGAGGAACAGATGGGTCTAGCCCCTCCCCCTAGGTCAGGTTACTCAGTGAGTGAGGAGAGGAGAGGAGGAGAGAAGGAGAGGAGACACTGGTCCTGTCATTACGTGTGAGATGCACTTCAGAGACCCTCCACGCACGCACGCAAACACACACACACACACAAACACACGCAAACACTTTAATTTAGTAAATTCAGGAAATTGAATTAACGGAATTAAAAGGGATTGACCCTGGTGGACAGCATGGTGTTGATGTGATAGTGAAGGGGTGAAGAGTGAGTGGATAAGGCCCGAGGGCAGAACATGAATGTACCTAACCCAGGAATAACTATCTCAGGGCAGAGGAACCACACAGTACTCCGAGGGACAAAGAACATCTGTTGTCATCAGTTGTTCCCAGCCCACACACGAGTCTAATGAGATATCAAACTTTAGCAGATGTTTTAGTGCCACAACCTTACCAAATAAGCCACACAGGACCACACCCCTGACATAACATTCTCAAGGGACACTTACTGGTCACATCAGCTTTGATGTCTGCTAGCTGAAAGAGGGGTGCCACATCATCTCTGTAGATCTGGTAGGCCTCTTTCTTATGACTGGCAGGGTTCACAAACACCTTCAGGGACTTGGGCCTGTTCTGGTAACCTGCAAGACAAGAGCAGAATCAATCAATCAATCAATCAATCAAATGTATTGATAAAGCCAATTTATATCACAGTATAAAGTCCTGGTCTAGACCCCAAAAGATCCAGGAAAAACAGAAAAAGAGAGGAATAGAATTAAAAAGGGCAAACAAACAGGTCAACTTCTGCTTCAATGGGTTTTACAGTCCAGGTCCAGCACATCTGTTAGTCAGTGAAAGCAGCCATCCCACCTAGACGTGATCAGTTGTATCACTGTGTATTAAGCATTGGTCTGAGACACCTGCTGTAAAATCACCTGAACAAAGAGTGAGAGGAGTCTGCTTCACTTCTAAAGGTCAGGAGGGTTGAGGCTCTCGCTTACACAGCCTGAACTGCAGCCAGGGAGAGTCATGAATAAAGACAGATGCCCTGTAGGTCTCTGTGTGTCTCTCTCTCTGTGTGTCTCTCTCTCTCTCTCTCTCTCTCTCTCTCTCTCTCTCTCTCTCTATGTCCTCTCGCTCTCTCTCCCCATGCCATCTCTCGCTCTCTCTGTGCTCCCCCCTGCCCTCTCTCTCGCTATCTCTCCCCCCGCCCTCCCGCTCTCTGTGCTCCCCCTGTCCTCTCTCTCCCCCTGCCCTCCACTAAGCACCTAGCCACTGAGCTACTGAGTTTCCACACTCAATCATAATTAGGCAGAATTAGGGAGTGTTCCCTCCTGGGCCTTCCTGGAGCCTGGTGGAGACCCAGGGATCGATAGGGAGAGGTAGCACGCTGAACCCCTCATCCCCTCATGGTCTCCATGATCCCCCTCATTACTCTAATCCCTGGTGGTTGGTCCCTGAAGGTCCTGACTCGACCCGCTAATGAGCCCTATGGCCCCTCAGCCTCTGCTCTGACAGGCTCCCACTCTGACCCCGGACCCAGACCCTCAGCCAGCCGCCCAGCTATCTGTTCTTACATTACATTGTGATCACCGGGGCTTTGGGGAAGGAACAAGCAACAATCCAGGAGGAGGTGCAGACAGAGAGGACCAACATCCAGGTCCCAGGGAGAGATGATGTCATGGGGGATGGGGAGAAGAGAGAAGCTCAGGAAGGTACAGCAGGCCTGGAGATGTGACCCCAATCTGCTCTCTCCAGTCTCTCTAGATGACAGACAGATGAGGCTAGAGATCAGGATCACATCTCCAGGTCCACTGGGCCTTCCTGCCCTGCTTTCCACTCCTCTCTATCCACCCCCTAAGACCTTCAGGTCCACTGGGCCTTCCTGCCCTGCTTCCCACTCCTCTCTATCCACCCCCTAAGACCTTCAGGTCCACTGGGCCTTCCTGCCCTGCTTTCCACTCCTCTCTATCCACCCCCTAAGACCTTCAGGCCCACTGGGCCTTCCTGCCCTGCTTTCCACTCCTCTCTATCCACCCCCTAAGACCTTCAGGTCCACTGGGCCTTCCTGCCCTGCTTTCCACTCCTCTCTATCCACCCCCTAAGACCTTCAGGTCCACTGTGGTGCTCCTATCTCTCTATCCACCCCCTAAGACCTTCAGGTCCACTGGGCCTTCCTGCCCTGCTTTCCACTCCTCTCTATCCACCCCCTAAGACCTTCAGGTCCACTGGGCCTTCCTGCCCTGCTTTCCACTCCTCTCTATCCACCCCCTAAGACCTTCAGGTCCACTGGGCCTTCCTGCCCTGCTTTCCACTCCTCTCTATCCACCCCCTAAGACCTTCAGGTCCACTGGGCCTTCCTGCCCTGCTTTCCACTCCTCTCTATCCACCCCCTAAGACCTTCAGGTCCACTGGGCCTTCCTGCCCTGCTTTACACTCCTCTCTATCCACCCCGTAAGACCTCCAGGTCCACTGTGACACTCTGGTCTCTCCATCCTCTCCCACTCCTCCTGGGTTCTGAGGCCCTGATGCTGGGAGCAGGTGCAGGAAGGATGCTGTCACTGCTGCCTGGGTTGGGGCTCAGGAGGAACAGGGTAGGCCAGGGGAAGGATCAGGAGGCTCAGCCCAGGAGGGTTAGGAGGAGGCCAGGGGAGCCACGGGAGTTCATCATCACCCCAGCTTACTCCACACAGCCCACAGCCTCGCAGAGGGAAGGGACCACAGACACACACTAAGCCACACTGTATCTATTGATCATAGAATAGGAAGGAAGGAAGGAAGGAAGGAAGGAAGGAAGGAAGGAAGGAAGGAAGGAAGGAAGGAAGGACAGACGGGACAGACGAGACAGACAGACAGACAGACAGACAGACAGACAGACAGACGAGACAGACGAGACAGACCAGACAGACAGACAGACAGACAGACAGACAGACAGACAGGACGGACAGGACGGACAGGACGGACAGGACAGACAGACAGACAGACAGACAGACAGACAGACAGACAGACAGGACAGACAGGACAGACAGGACAGACAGACAGGACAGACAGACAGGACAGACAGGACAGACAGACAGGACAGACAGGACAGACAGACAGGACAGACAGACAGGACAGACAGACAGGACAGACAGGACAGACAGACAGACAGGACAGACAGACAGACAGGACAGACAGGACAGACAGGACAGACAGACAGGACAGACAGGACAGACAGACAGGACAGACAGACAGGACAGACAGGACAGACAGGACAGACAGGACAGACAGACAGACAGGACAGACAGACAGGACAGACAGACAGGACAGACAGACAGACAGGACAGACAGACAGACAGGACAGACAGACAGGACAGACAGACAGACAGGACAGACAGGACAGACAGACAGGACAGACAGACAGGACAGACAGACAGGACAGACAGGACAGACAGGACAGACAGACAGGACAGACAGGACAGACCTAGCTGTAAGATCGATCTATCAGACCATTGGCAACATGATCACTAGATTGTGCAGTTTGTTTTTGTAAACACCATATTGTGGATCACAACATGTATTATACTGTTAGGTCATTGGAAACCTAATTAGGCAATTGGAACCCCATAACTGTAAATCCGGTTGGCCTTCTGCTTTCTAAAACAACATGAAACCTGAGTCTTCATATGATGCAGAGAATTAGGCTGTTTCAGTCCAGTCCTCAGTAGAGCTTTCCTACAGGCTTCAGACTACACAGAGGATTATGTACCATAGCAACATGGCTGGCAGGGGAGCCAGGCTGGGGAGAGATCTCTCTCTTCAATCAGGGTTGAACTAAGTCCTCTATCAGGAAATGTTAACCATCAACACTGAATAACACACACAACAGCAACATGGACTTATTGGGTCACTTCAGTTCACCCAAAGATGCATCAATATGCTCATTTACAGACTTTTTCCTGTTAGATGAAAAATACTTGCAAGCTATGGTTTCCAATTGATCCCTGAAAATCCTAATAATCTGCCTTACAAACACAAAGCTTATATTAGTTATCCTATAAGTTGCTAACATTCATGGGAGCTTAACCTGACAACCAATGATGATGCTACATTGACTGAATACATTGACTGAATTACTGTATGTGCGATTAGAGAGTGATGTTGCAGCCGCTTGAGGACAACAACATGAGATCATCAGTTTGCATCCGATGATAATATCTTCAGCCTCTGACTCATGGGTTTAATGCTGCATTACCCCTGAGGACCATACTGCTGGCCTAATGTCACCCAACACACACACACACACACACACCACACGTCGCCCAACACAGTGACTACATCTGTCGGACCTCCAGCCCCACTAAGTGCAGACAGACAGAACCAGGAGGAGAGGAGGGTGGCTCCTGTGGCTGTGGTCGAGACTCAGTCACCAGAGCATCTGCTGCTTAGACCTGCTAAGGGCTTCTCTCTACCCCTAGAGACAACCATAAGTCACCAGGGACTACTTTTCCCATAACCACCATTAAATGACCTGGAGCTGAGGTCAGTTTTCTCATTGATTCTGTTGGGAAATAAAGTTTCTATCCATCCAGTACCAGGAAGACTAAGAGCCTCCTCCCCTCTGGTGGGCTAACGATCACAAATGGGGATCTGATGGGAAATATATGGTTCTGTCCCAAATGGCACCCTACTCCCTATAGAGTGCACTACATTTGACCAGGTCCCATAGGGCCTTGGTCAAAAGTAGTGCACTATATAGAAAATCGGGTGCTATTTGGAACGCAAGTATGGCTATTACAGCTGAGGCCAATTACTCAGCCGCATCAGCCTCCTGTTCTATCAGTATCAGTGTTGTGTTGTCCCTATTCTTTTCATTTGACTGTAGGCTGCTATTCTTCCATTTAATGAGCTTATAAACACTGGGAGGGTGAGGGTTCACCAGAGAGGAAGAAAGAGAGAGAGTAAGAAACAAAGAGAGTAAGAAACAAAGAGAGAGAAGGAGAGAGAGAGAGAGGGGGAGAGAGAGAGATGTAAGGCACATATGCAGCTCAGTGACTGCTCAGACACACACAGATAGGCTTTCAGAAGGCCACCAAATATTTGCTAATCCTTTAGGAACAGATGTCTTATTTTTCCCCTGCTGAAAATCCCTGACAGGCAGGCTGGCTGGGTGGTAAACGACAGTCTTGGCTGAGCCTGAGATGGGAGGCCTGGGTGTGGGGAAGGTCAGGGCCTCATATGGCTGGGTCCTGGATCTCATCTGTTGGATCCAGGAGAGGAAGGGGTATTTAGAGAGAGACATACAGGAGATGGAGAACTAGCGTGGTCCCGAGATCTGTTTTTGCGGTCACGTGCAACAACGACCATAGGTGTAGGCAAGAAAGCACAAACAGATCTGGGACCATGTTAACAGAGTACTGAGTCGTCTAGGCTGGACTCGTCTTGACCCCATCTTGTCCCCATCTTTTGCTCCTTCTCGTGGCGTAGCCTCCATACGAGGGTGGGGGACCCAAAACCCAAACCCTTCTTCAGATCCTCAGATCCCCTGCCAAACCGGGAGCATCTGCCGCTGTGTCAGGAGCTGGCATTAGAACGCATTAGCGATGGGGGAGCCCCCAGTACCTCCACGACACCCCTCCCCACCCGGACATCTCAAGCAGGGGGATCACCGGGCTAAGGCTCTGGATCTGGCTCCCAACACACACACACTCACTCATACAGATTCACATACACACGCTCACATGCACACACACACACACACAACCCCCCCGTCCATATGTACTCTGCCCCCCAACTCAATCCTCCCTCCATGCTGAATAAATGGACTAGATATTTGGGATTATTTGGGCTGTGTGAATAGTCTGTATTGCTTTTAACAGAGGGATGTCATTCAAAGATCTCCCAGATTGACAGTAAGATTTCATCAGGAGTGATTCCTAGAAGACACAACTGTGACAACTATGTTGTGAATATAAAAACTGTGTTGTGAATATAAAAACTGTGTTGTGGATGTAAAAACTGTGTTGTGAATGTAAAAACTGTGTTGTGAATGTAAAAACTGTGTTGTGAACGTAAAAACTGTGTTGTGAACGTAAAAACTGTGTTGTGAATGTAAAAACTGTGTTGTGAA
Source organism: Salvelinus fontinalis (assembly GCF_029448725.1). Lineage (NCBI taxonomy): Eukaryota > Metazoa > Chordata > Actinopteri > Salmoniformes > Salmonidae > Salvelinus > Salvelinus fontinalis. Next base: position 24,977,301 of record NC_074683.1, on the reverse strand, counting down.
TGTAAAAACTGTGTTGTGAATATAAAAACTGTGTTGTGAATGTAAAAACTGTGTTGTGAATGTAAAAACTGTGTTGTGAATGTAAAAACTATGTTGTGAATATAAAAACTGTGTTGTGAATATAAAAACTGTGTTGTGGATGTAAAAACTGTGTTGTGGATGTAAAAACTGTGTTGTGAACGTAAAAACTGTGTTGTGAATGTAAAAACTGTGTTGTGAATGTAAAAACTGTGTTGTGAATGTAAAAACTGTGTTGTGAATGTAAAAACTGTGTTGTGAATGTAAAAACTGTGTTGTGAATGTAAAAACTGTGTTGTGAATGTAAAAACTGTGTTGTGAATATAAAAACTGTGTTGTGAATATAAAAACTGTGCTGTGAATATAAAAACTGTGTTGTGAATGTAAAAACTGTGCTGTGAATATAAAAACTGTGTTGTGAATATAAAAACTGTGTTGTGAATGTAAAAACTGTGCTGTGAATGTAAAAACTGTGCTGTGAATATAAAAACTGTGTTGTGAATATAAAAACTGTGCTGTGAATATAAAAACTGTGTTGTGAATATAAAAACTGTGCTGTGAATATAAAAACTGTGTTGTGAATATAAAAACTGTGTTGTGAATGTAAAAACTGTGCTGTGAATGTAAAAACTGTGCTGTGAATATAAAAACTGTGTTGTGAATATAAAAACTGTGCTGTGAATATAAAAACTGTGTTGTGAATGTAAAAACTGTGCTGTGAATATAAAAACTGTGCTGTGAATATAAAAACTGTGTTGTGAATATAACAGAAAATGTTATCAGCGTGCGATCTGTGTTCATCCTTAAATATTCCAAAAACACCTATGGGAATGTGTCTCTGGTTCCTTTCACTAAAGGTTAACAACATCAGCTTTGTGAATATGTTCCAGCACTAAGTACACTATAAACCACAATATTATATTAAATAAAATGAGTGCAGTGAAGAGATTCACAGCATCATATGTGTTTTCACTGTAGGTGATGAACCTGTGTTATACTGCTGCTGTGTTTTCACTGTAGGTGATGAACCTGTGTTATACTGCTGCTGTGTTTTCACTGTAGATGATGAACCTGTGTTTCTCTGCTGCTGTGTTTTCACTGTAGGTGATGAACCTGTGTTATACTGCTGCTGTGTTTTCACTGTAGGTGATGAACCTGTGTTTCTCTGCTGCTGTGTTTTCACTGTAGATGATGAACCTGTGTTATACTGCTGCTGTGTTTTCACTGTAGATGATGAACCTGTGTTATACTGCTGCTGTGTTTTCACTGTAGATGATGAACCTGTGTTATACTGCTGCTGTGTTTTCACTGTAGGTGATGAACCTGTGTTTCTCTGCTGCTGTGTTTTCACTGTAGATGATGAACCTGTGTTATACTGCTGCTGTGTTTTCACTGTAGATGATGAACCTGTGTTATACTGCTGCTGTGTTTTCACTGTAGATGATGAACCTGTGTTATACTGCTGCTGTGTGTTCACTGTAGATGATGAACCTGTGTTATACTGCTGCTGTGTTTTCACTGTAGATGATGAACCTGTGTTATACTGCTGCTGTGTTTTCACTGTAGATGATGAACCTGTGTTATACTGCTGCTGTGTTTTCACTGTAGATGATGAACCTGTGTTATACTGCTGCTGTGTTTTCACTGTAGATGATGAACCTGTGTTATACTGCTGCTGTGTTTTCACTGTAGATGATGAACCTGTGTTTCTCTGCTGCTGTGTTTTCATTGTAGAAATGCAGTGTGTATGTGTCATACAGTGACATGTGGTCTGTGCTTCAACAATGACTGATAACAGGGTTTGGTGTGATAGAGAGACGAGGCCAGACAGGCAGACAGGCAGGCAGACAGGCAGGCAGACAGGCAGGCAGACAGGCAGGCAGACAGTCTGTGGGGAATACACTGAGACAGGACTGGTACTCCATGCAGTGAAAGTAATACTGTATGTCTGTGATACCTTTGGTACAGAGTTGAGCATCTGCTACGCTCTGTATCATCCTCCACAGAGAGACAGGAGCAGACAGCTATAAACACACACACACTGCCACTCTCCCATGATGAGAGAACACACACACACTAAAGCACAAACACACACACAGGCAAACACAGGCACACACAGGCACACACAGGCACACACAGGCACAAACAGGCACAAACAGGCACACACAAACTCCGATTCACTCACGCTCTCCCTTGATGTAACTCACATGGTCATTCAGTGACACACTTAAACACTCTCCTATTCATCTAACTCAACTACTGTCTCCCATGATTCAATTAAAACACTCAATCACTAACTCCCTTATCCACCTTGTCCTGTATCCTTCACCACAACACCTCAATCCCTTACTGGTTCATTCACCCACCCATTCATCCAGTACATCCACACAATCCACTTTCTCTCTAACTAATTCACTTGACTCGCCCGGTGGGAAGTTTTCCCACCTCACCAAACTAAGTTTACAAAGACCAACAACAGAAAACATGGTGGACTAAGCTAGGCTGAGAGAGGGACTGCTATCTGTTCAGAGGAGCTGGAGAGAAGGTAGTGTCTCCGTGGATACACATGGTGACTTAATGGAAAGGCTGTTAATGTGTAACAATAATACACTCCTCCAGTCAGCTAGCAGACAGGGACCAGGGTAACTTAATACACTCCTCCACTCAGCTAGCAGACAGGGACCAGGGTAACATAATACACTCCTCCAGTCAGCTAGCAGGCAGGGACCAGGGTAACATAATACACTCCTCCAGTCAGCTAGCAGACAGGGACCAGGGTAACATAATACACTCCTCCAGTCAGCTAGCAGGCAGGGACCAGGGTAACATAATACACTCCTCCAGTCAGCTAGCAGACAGGGACCAGGGTAACATAATACACTCCTCCACTCAGCTAGCAGACAGGGACCAGGGTAACATAATACACTCCTCCAGTCAGCTAGCAGGCAGGGACCAGGGTAACATAATACACTCCTCCAGTCAGCTAGCAGGCAGGGACCAGGGTAACATAATACACTCCTCCAGTCAGCTAGCAGGCAGGGACCAGGGTAACATAATACACTCCTCCAGTCAGCTAGCAGGCAGGGACCAGGGTAACATAATACACTCCTCCAGTCAGCTAGCAGGCAGGGACCAGGGTAACATAATACACTCCTCCAGTCAGCTAGCAGGCAGGGACCAGGGTAACATAATACACTCCTCCAGTCAGCTAGCAGGCAGGGACCAGGGTAAAGTCCTTAATACAGTCCTCCAGTCAGCTAGCAGACAGGGACCAGGGTAACATAATACACTCCTCCAGTCAGCTAGCAGACAGGGACCAGGGTAACATAATACACTCCTCCACTCAGCTAGCAGACAGGGACCAGGGTAACATAATACACTCCTCCAGTCAGCTAGCAGGCAGGGACCAGGGTAACATAATACACTCCTCCAGTCAGCTAGCAGACAGGGACCAGGGTAAAGTCCTTAATACAGTCCTCCAGTCAGCTAGCAGGCAGGGACCAGGGTAACATAATACACTCCTCCAGTCAGCTAGCAGACAGGGACCAGGGTAACATAATACACTCCTCCACTCAGCTAGTAGGCAGGGACCAGGGTAACATAATACAGTCCTCCAGTCAGCTAGCAGACAGGGACCAGGGTAACATAATACACTCCTCCAGTCAGCTAGTAGGCAGGGACCAGGGTAACATAATACAGTCCTCCAGTCAGCTAGCAGACAGGGACCAGGGTAACATAATACACTCCTCCACTCAGCTAGTAGGCAGGGACCAGGGTAACATAATACACTCCTCCACTCAGCTAGCAGGCAGGGACCAGGGTAACATAATACACTCCTCCACTCAGCTAGTAGGCAGGGACCAGGGTAACATAATACACTCCTCCAGTCAGCTAGCAGACAGGGACCAGGGTAACATAATACACTCCTCCAGTCAGCTAGCAGGCAGAGACCAGGGTAAAGTCCTTAATACAGTCCTTCAGTCTGCTAGCAGACAGGGACCAGGGTAACATAATACACTCCTCCAGTCAGCTAACAGGCAGGGACCAGGGTAAAGTCCTTAATACAGTCCTTCAGTCAGCTAGCAGACAGGGACCAGGGTAAAGTCCTTAATACAGTCCTTCACTCAGCTAGCAGACAGGGACCAGAGTAACATAATACACTCCTCCAGTCAGCTAGCAGACAGGGACCAGGGTAACATAATACACTCCTCCACTCAGCTAGCAGACAGGGACCAGGGTAACATAATACACTCCTCCACTCAGCTAGCAGACAGGGACCAGGGTAACATAATACACTCCTCCAGTCAGCTAGTAGACAGGGACCAGGGTAACATAATACACTCCTCCACTCAGCTAGCAGACAGGGACCAGGGTAACATAATACACTCCTCCACTCAGCTAGCAGACAGGGACCAGGGTAACATAATACACTCCTCCAGTCAGCTAGCAGACAAGGACCAGGATAACATAATACACTCCTCCACTCAGCTAGCAGACAGGGACCAGGGTAAAGTCCTTAATACAGTCCTCCAGTCAGCTAGCAGACAGGGACCAGGGTAACATAATACACTCCTCCAGTCAGCTAGCAGACAGGGACCAGGGTAACGTAATACACTCCTCCAGTCAGCTAGCAGACAGGGACCAGGGTAACGTAATACACTCCTCCAGTCAGCTAGCAGACAGGGACCAGGGTAACATAATACACTCCTCCAGTCAGCTAGCAGGCAGGGACCAGGGTAACATAATACACTCCTCCAGTCAGCTAGCAGACAGGGACCAGGGTAACATAATACACTCCTCCACTCAGCTAGCAGACAGGGACCAGGGTAACATAATACACTCCTCCAGTCAGCTAGCAGACAGAGACCAGGGTAACATAATACACTCCTCCACTCAGCTAGCAGACAGGGACCAGGGTAACATAATACACTCCTCCAGTCAGCTAGCAGACAGGGACCAGGGTAACATAATACACTCCTCCACTCAGCTAGCAGACAGGGACCAGGGTAACGTAATAGACTCCTGCAGTCAGCTAGCAGACAGGGACCAGGGTAACATAATACACTCCTCCAGTCAGCTAGCAGACAGGGACCAGGGTAACATAATACACTCCTCCAGTCAGCTAGCAGACAGGGACCAGGGTAACATAATACACTCCTCCAGTCAGCTAGCAGACAGGGACCAGGGTAACATAATACACTCCTCCAGTCAGCTAGCAGACAGGGACCAGGGTAACATAATACACTCCTCCACTCAGCTAGCAGGCAGGGACCAGGGTAAAGTCCTTAATACAGTCCTCCAGTCAGCTAGCAGGCAGGGACCAGGGTAACATAATACACTCCTCCAGTCAGCTAGCAGACAGGGACCAGGGTAACATAATACACTCCTCCAGTCAGCTAGCAGACAGGGACCAGGGTAACATAATACACTCCTCCAGTCAGCTAGCAGACAGGGACCAGGGTAACATAATACACTCCTCCAGTCAGCTAGCAGACAGGGACCAGGGTAACATAATACACTCCTCCAGTCAGCTAGCAGACAGGGACCAGGGTAACATAATACACTCCTTCAGTCAGCTAGCAGACAGGGACCAGGGTAACATAATACACTCCTCCAGTCAGCTAGCAGACAGGGACCAGGGTAACATAATACACTCCTCGGGTCAGCTAGCAGACAGGGACCAGGGTAACATAATACACTCCTCCAGTCAGCTAGCAGACAGGGACCAGGGTAACATAATACACTCCTCGGGTCAGCTAGCAGACAGGGACCAGGGTAACATAATACACTCCTCCAGTCAGCTAGCAGACAGGGACCAGGGTAACATAATACACTCCTCGGGTCAGCTAGCAGGCAGGGACCAGGGTAACATAATACACTCCTCCACTCAGCTAGCAGACAGGGACCAGGGTAACATAATACACTCCTCCACTCAGCTAGCAGACAGGGACCAGGGTAACATAATACACTCCTCCAGTCAGCTAGCAGACAGGGACCAGGGTAAAGTCCTTAATACAGTCCTTCAGTCAGCTAGCAGACAGGGACCAGGGTAACATAATACACTCCTCCACTCAGCTAGTAGGCAGGGACCAGGGTAACATAATACACTCCTCCAGTCAGCTAGCAGGCAGGGACCAGGGTAACATAATACACTCCTCCAGTCAGCTAGCAGACAGGGACCAGGGTAACATAATACACTCCTCCAGTCAGCTAGCAGGCAGGGACCAGGGTAACATAATATACTCCTCCAGTCAGCTAGCAGACAGGGACCAGGGTAACATAATACACTCCTCCACTCAGCTAGCAGGCAGGGACCAGGGTAACATAATACACTCCTCCACTCAGCTAGCAGGCAGGGACCAGGGTAACATAATACACTCCTCCAGTCAGCTAGCAGGCAGGGACCAGGGTAACATAATACACTCCTCCAGTCAGCTAGCAGACAGGGACCAGGGTAACATAATACACTCCTCCAGTCAGCTAGCAGACAGGGACCTGGGTAACATAATACACTCCTCCACTCAGCTAGCAGGCAGGGACCAGGGTAAAGTCCTTAATACACTCCTCCAGTCAGCTAGCAGGCAGGGACCAGGGTAACATAATACACTCCTCCAGTCAGCTAGCAGACAGGGACCAGGGTAACATAATACACTCCTCCACTCAGCTAGCAGGCAGGGACCAGGGTAACATAATACACTCCTCCACTCAGCTAGTAGGCAGGGACCAGGGTAACATAATACAGTCCTCCAGTCAGCTAGCAGACAGGGACCAGGGTAACATAATACACTCCTCCAGTCAGCTAGCAGACAGGGACCAGGGTAACATAATACACTCCTCCACTCAGCTAGCAGACAGGGACCAGGGTAACATAATACACTCCTCCAGTCAGCTAGCAGGCAGGGACCAGGGTAAAATAATACACTGCTCCAGTCAGCTAGCAGACAGGGACCAGGGTAACATAATACACTCCTCCAGTCAGCTAGCAGACAGGGACCAGGGTAACATAATACACTCCTCCACTCAGCTAGCAGACAGGGACCAGGGTAACATAATACACTCCTCCAGTCAGCTAGCAGGCAGGGACCAGGGTACAATAATACACTGCTCCAGTCAGCTAGCAGACAGGGACCAGGGTAACATAATACACTCCTCCATTCAGTTGGCAGACAGGGACCAGGGTAACATAATACACTCCTCCACTCAGCTAGCAGACAGGGACCAGGGTAACATAATACACTCCTCCACTCAGCTAGCAGACAGGGACCAGGGTAACATAATACACTCCTCCAGTCAGCTAGCAGACAGGGACCAGGGTAACATAATACACTCCTCCACTCAGCTAGCCGGCAGGGACCAGGGTAACATAATACACTCCTCCACTCAGCTAGTAGGCAGGGACCAGGGTAACATAATACACTCCTCCACTCAGCTAGTAGGCAGGGACCAGGGTAACATAATACACTCCTCCAGTCAGCTAGCAGACAGGGACCAGGGTAACATAATACACTCCTCCAGTCAGCTAGCAGGCAGAGACCGGGGTAAAGTCCTTAATACAGTCCTTCAGTCAGCTAGCAGACAGGGACCAGGGTAACATAATACACTCCTCCAGTCAGCTAGCAGGCAGGGACCAGGGTAAAGTCCTTAATACAGTCCTTCAGTCAGCTAGCAGACAGGGACCAGGGTAAAGTCCTTAATACAGTCCTTCACTCAGCTAGCAGACAGGGACCAGAGTAACATAATACACTCCTCCAGTCAGCTAGCAGACAGGGACAAGGGTAACATAATACACTCCTCAAATAAGCTAGCAGACAGGGACCAGGGTAACATAATACACTCCTCCAGTCAGCTAGTAGACAGGGACCAGGGTAACATAATACACTCCTCCACTCAGCTAGCAGACAGGGACCAGGGTAACATAATACACTCCCCCACTCAGCTAGCAGACAGGGACCAGGGTAACATAATACACTCCTCCACTCAGCTAGCAGACGGGGACCAGGGTAAAGTCCTTAATACAGTCCTCCAGTCAGCTAGCAGACAGGGACCAGGGTAACATAATACACTCCTCCAGTCAGCTAGCAGACAGGGACCAGGGTAACGTAATACACTCCTCCAGTCAGCTAGCAGACAGGGACCAGGGTAACGTAATACACTCCTCCAGTCAGCTAGCAGACAGGGACCAGGGTAACATAATACACTCCTCCACTCAGCTAGCAGACAGGGACCAGGGTAACATAATACACTCCTCCAGTCAGCTAGCAGACAGAGACCAGGGTAACATAATACACTCCTCCACTCAGCTAGCAGACAGGGACCAGGGTAACATAATACACTCCTCCAGTCAGCTAGCAGACAGGGACCAGGGTAACATAATACACTCCTCCACTCAGCTAGCAGACAGGGACCAGGGTAACGTAATAGACTCCTGCAGACAGCTAGCAGACAGGGACCAGGGTAACATAATACACTCCTCCAGTCAGCTAGCAGACAGGGACCAGGGTAACATAATAAACTCCTCCAGTCAGCTAGCAGACAGGGACCAGGGTAACATAATACACTCCTCCAGTCAGCTAGCAGACAGGGACCAGGGTAACATAATACACTCCTCCAGTCAGCTAGCAGACAGGGACCAGGGTAACATAATACACTCCTCCACTCAGCTAGCAGACAGGGACCAGGGTAACATAATATACTCCTCCACTCAGCTAGCAGGCAGGGACCAGGGTAACATAATACACTCCTCCAGTCAGCTAGCAGGCAGGGACCAGGGTAACATAATACACTCCTCCACTCAGCTAGCAGGCAGGGACCAGGGTAACATAATACACTCCTCCAGTCAGCTAGCAGACAGGGACCAGGGTAACATAATACACTCCTCCAGTCAGCTAGCAGACAGGGACCAGGGTAACATAATACACTCCTCCACTCAGCTAGCAGACAGGGACCAGGGTAACATAATACACTCCTCCAGTCAGCTAGCAGACAGGGACCAGGGTAACATAATACACTCCTCCACTCAGCTAGCAGGCAGGGACCAGGCTAAAGTCCTTAATACAGTCCTCCAGTCAGCTAGCAGGCAGGGACCAGGGTAACATAATACACTCCTCCAGTCAGCTAGCAGACAGAGACCAGGGTAACATAATACACTCCTCCAGTCACCTAGCAGGCAGGGACCAGGGTAACATAATACACTCCTCCAGTCAGCTAGCAGACAGGGACCAGGGTAACATAATACACTCCTCCAGTCAGCTAGCAGACAGGGACCAGGGTAACATAATACACTCCTCCAGTCAGCTAGCAGACAGGGACCAGGGTAACATAATACACTCCTCCAGTCAGCTAGCAGACAGGGACCAGGGTAACATAATACACTCCTTCAGTCAGCTAGCAGACAGGGACCAGGGTAACATAATACACTCCTCCAGTCAGCTAGCAGACAGGGACCTGGGTAACATAATACACTCCTCGGGTCAGCTAGCAGACAGGGACCAGGGTAACATAATACACTCCTCGGGTCAGCTAGCAGACAGGGACCAGGGTAACATAATACACTCCTCCAGTCAGCTAGCAGACAGGGACCAGGGTAACATAATACACTCCTCGGGTCAGCTAGCAGACAGGGACCAGGGTAACATAATACACTCCTCGGGTCAGCTAGCAGGCAGGGACCAGGGTAACATAATACACTCCTCCACTCAGCTAGCAGACAGGGACCAGGGTAACATAATACACTCCTCCACTCAGCTAGCAGACAGGGACCAGGGTAACATAATACACTCCTCCAGTCAGCTAGCAGACAGGGACCAGGGTAAAGTCCTTAATACAGTCCTTCAGTCAGCTAGCAGACAGGGACCAGGGTAACATAATACACTCCTCCACTCAGCTAGTAGGCAGGGACCAGGGTAACATAATACACTCCTCCAGTCAGCTAGCAGGCAGGGACCAGGGTAACATAATACACTCCTCCAGTCAGCTAGCAGACAGGGACCAGGGTAACATAATACACTCCTCCAGTCAGCTAGCAGGCAGGGACCAGGGTAACATAATATACTCCTCCAGTCAGCTAGCAGACAGGGACCAGGGTAACATAATACACTCCTCCACTCAGCTAGCAGGCAGGGACCAGGGTAACATAATACACTCCTCCAGTCAGCTAGCAGACAGGGACCAGGGTAACATAATACACTCCTCCAGAAAGCTAGCAGGCAGGGACCAGGGTAACATAATACACTCCTCCACTCAGCTAGCAGACAGGGACCAGGGTAACATAATACACTCCTCCAGTCAACTAGCAGACAGGGACCAGGGTAACATAATACACTGCTCCAGTCAACTAGCAGACAGGGACCAGGGTAACATAATACACTCCTCCACTCAGCTAGCAGGCAGGGACCAGGGTAACATAATACACTCCTCCACTCAGCTAGCAGGCAGGGACCAGGGTAACATAATACACTCCTCCAGTCAGCTAGCAGGCAGGGACCAGGGTAACATAATACACTCCTCCACACAGCTAGCAGACAGGGACCCACTTAACATAATACACTCCTCCACTCAGCTAGTAGGCAGGGACCAGGGTAACATAATACACTCCTCCAGTCAGCTAGCAGGCAGGGACCAGGGTAACATAATACACTCCTCCACTCAGCTAGCAGGCAGGGACCAGGGTAACATAATACACTCCTCCAGTCAGCTAGCAGACAGGGACCAGGGTAACATAATACACTCCTTCAGTCAGCTAGCAGACAGGGACCAGGGTAACATAATACACTCCTCCAGTCAGCTAGCAGACAGGGACCAGGGTAACATAATACACTCCTCGGGTCAGCTAGCAGACAGGGACCAGGGTAACATAATACACTCCTCCAGTCAGCTAGCAGACAGGGACCGGAGTAACATAATACACTCCTCCATTCAGCTAGCAGACAGGGACCAGGGTAACATAATACACTCCTCCACTCAGCTAGCAGACAGGGACCAGGGTAACATAATACACTCCTCCAGTCAGCTAGCAGACAGGGACCAGGGTAAAGTCCTTAATACAGTCCTTCAGTCAGCTAGCAGGCAGGGACCAGGGTAACATAATACACTCCTCCAGTCAGCTAGCAGACAGGGACCAGGGTAACATAATACACTCCTCCACTCAGCTAGTAGGCAGGGACCAGGGTAACATAATACACTCCTCCAGTCAGCTAGCAGGCAGGGACCAGGGTAACATAATACACTCCTCCAGTCAGCTAGCAGACAGGGACCAGGGTAACATAATACACTCCTCCAGTCAGCTAGCAGGCAGGGACCAGGGTAACATAATACACTCCTCCAGTCAGCTAGCAGACAGGGACCAGGGTAACATAATACACTCCTCCACTCACCCTGGTCCCTGCCTGCTAGCTAACATAATACACTCCTCCACTCAGCTAGCAGACAGGGACCAGGGTAACATAATACACTCCTCCAGTCAGCTAGCAGGCAGGGACCAGGGTAACATAATACACTCCTCCAGTCAGCTAGCAGGCAGGGACCAGGGTAACATAATACACTCCTCCAGTCAACTAGCAGACAGGGACCAGGGTAACATAATACACTGCTCCAGTCAACTAGCAGACAGGGACCAGGGTAACATAATACACTCCTCCACTCAGCTAGCAGGCAGGGACCAGGGTAAAGTCCTTAATACAGTCCTCCAGTCAACTAGCAGACAGGGACCAGGGTAACATAATACACTCCTCCAGTCAACTAGCAGACAGGGACCAGGGTAACATAATACACTCCTCCACTCAGCTAGCAGACAGGGACCAGGGTAACATAATACACTCCTCCACTCAGCTAGCAGACAGGGACCAGGGTAACATAATACACTCCTCCAGTCAGCTAGCAGACAGGGACCAGGGTAACATAATACACTCCTCCAGTCAGCTAGCAGAGAGGGACCAGGGTAAAGTCCTTAATACAGTCCTTCAGTCAGCTAGCTGGCAGGGACCAGGGTAACATAATACACTCCTCCAGTCAGCTAGCAGGCAGGGACCAGGGTAACATAATACACTCCTCCACTCAGCTAGCAGACAGGGACAAGGGTAACATAATACACTCCTCCAGTCAGCTAGCAGGCAGGGACCAGGGTAACATAATACACTCCTTCAGTCAGCTAGCAGACAGGGACCAGGGTAAAGTCCTTAATACAGTCCTCCACTCAGCTAGCAGACAGGGACCAGGGTAACATAATACACTACTCCAGTCAGCTAGCAGACAGGGACCAGGGTAACATAATACACTCCTCCAGTCAGCTAGCAGAGAGGGACCAGGGTAAAGTCCTTAATACAGTCCTCCAGTCAGCTAGCAGACAGGGACCAGGGTAAAGTCCTTAATACAGTCCTCCAGTCAGCTAGCAGACAGGGACCAGGGTAACATAATACACTCCTCCAGTCAGCTAGCAGACAGGGACCAGGGTAACATAATACACTCCTCCAGTCAGCTAGCAGACAGGGACCAGGGTAAAGTCCTTAATACAGTCCTTCAGTCAGCTAGCAGGCAGGGACCAGGGTAACATAATACACTCCTCCAGTCAGCTAGCAGACAGGGACCAGGGTAACATAATACACTCCTCCAGTCAGCTAGCAGGGAGGGACCAGGGTAACATAATACACTCCTCCAGTCAGCTAGCAGACAGGGACCAGGGTAACATAATACACTCCTCCACTCAGCTAGCAGGCAGGGACCAGGGTAACATAATACACTCCACCACTCAGCTAGCAGACAGAGACCAGGGTAACATAATACACTCCTCCAATCAGCTAGCAGGCAGGGACCAGGGTAACATAATACACTCCTCCACTCAGCTAGCAGACAGTGACCAGGGTAACATAATACACTCCTCCACTCAGCTAGCAGGCAGGGACCAGGGTAACATAATACACTCCTCCAGTCAGCTAGCAGACAAGGACCAGGGTAACATAATACACTCCTCCAGTCAGCTAGCAGACAGGGACCAGGGTAACATAATACACTGCTCCAGTCAGCTAGCAGACAGGGACCAGGGTAACATAATACACTCCTCCACACAGCTAGCAGACAGGGACCAGGGTAACATAATACACTCCTCCAGTCAGCTAGCAGACAGGGACCAGGGTAAAGTCCTTAATACAGTCCTCCACTCAGCTAGCAGACAGGGACCAGGGCAACATAATACACTCCTCCAATCAGCTAGCAGACAGGGACCAGGGTAACATAATACACTCCTCCAGTCAGCTAGCAGACAGGGACCAGGGTAAAGTCCTTAATACAGTCCTCCACTCAGCTAGCAGACAGGGACCAGGGCAACATAATACACTCCTCCAATCAGCTAGCAGACAGGGACCAGGGTAACATAATACACTCCTCCAGTCAGCTAGCAGAGAGGGACCAGGGTAAAGTCCTTAATACAGTCCTTCAGTCAGCTAGCAGGCAGGGACCAGAGTAACATAATACACTCCTCCAGTCAGCTAGCAGGCAGGGACCAGGGTAACATAATACACTCCTCCAGTCAGCTAGCAGACAGGGACCAGGGTAACATAATACACTCCTCCAGTCAGCTAGCAGACAGGGACCAGGGTAACATAATACACTCCTCCAGTCAGCTAGCAGACAGGGACCAGGGTAACATAATACACTCCTCCAGTCAGCTAGCAGACAGGGACCAGGGTAACATAATACACTCCTCCAGTCAGCTAGCAGACAGGGACCAGGGTAACATAATACACTCCTCCAGTCAGCTAGCAGACAGGGACCAGGGTAACATAATACACTCCTCCACTCAGCTAGCAGACAGGGACCAGGGTAACATAATACACTCCTCCACTCAGCTAGTAGGCAGGGACCAGGGTAACATAATACACTCCTCCAGTCAGCTAGCAGACAGGGACCAGGGTAACATAATACACTCCTCCAGTCAGCTAGCAGACAGGGACCAGGGTAACATAATACACTCCTCCAGTCAGCTAGCAGGCAGGGACCAGGGTAACATAATACACTCCTCCACTCAGCTAGCAGACAGGGACCAGGGTAAAGTCCTTAATACAGTCCTCCACTCAGCCAGTAGGCAGGGACCAGGGTAACGTAATACACTCCTCCAGTCAGCTAGCAGACAGGGACCAGGGTAACATAATACACTCCTCCAGTCAGCTAGCAGACAGGGACCAGGGTAACATAATACACTCCTCCAGTCAGCTAGCAGGCAGGGACCAGGGTAACATAATACACTCCTCCAGTCAGCTAGCAGGCAGGGACCAGGGTAAAATAATACACTGCTCCAGTCAGCAAGCAGACAGAGACCAGGGTAACATAATACACTCCTCCACTCAGCTAGCAGGCAGGGACCAGGGTAACATTATACACTCCTCCAGTCAGCTAGCAGGCAGGGACCAGGGTAACATAATACACTCCTCCAGTCAGCTAGCAAGCAGGGACCAGGGTAACATAATACACTCCTCCAGTCAGCTAGCAGGCAGGGACCAGGGTAACATAATACACTCCTCCAGTCAGCTAGCAGGCAGGGACCAGGGTAACATAATACAGTCCTCCACTCAGCTAGCAGGCAGGGACCAGGGTAAAGTCCTTAATACAGTGCTCCAGTCAGCTAGCAGGCAGGGACCAGGGTAAAGTCCTTAATACAGTGCTCCAGTCAGCTAGCAGGCAGGGACCAGGGTAAAGTCCTTAATACAGTGCTCCAGTCAGCTAGCAGGCAAGGACCAGGGTAAAGTCCTTAATACAGTCCTCCAGTAGGCACAGCACAACACAGACAGAGTAATATCATTCTCAGGATATGACTAGATGCTGGACTTTTATAAAACATATCCACCTCTACGCAGACGACACTATTCTGTATACTTCTGGCCCTTCTTTTGACACTGTGTTAACAACCCTCCAGGCGAGCTTCAATGCCATACAACTCTCCTTCCGTGGCCTCCAACTGCTCTTAAATACAAGTAAAACCAAATGCATGCTCTTCAACCGATCGCTGCCTGCTCCTGCCCGCCTGTCCAACATCACTACTTTGGACGGCTCTGACTTAGAATATGTGGACAACTACAAATACCTAGGTGTCTGGTTAGACTGTAAACTCTCCTTCCAGACCCACATCAAACATCTCCAATCCAAAGTCAAATCTAGAATTGGCTTCCTATTCCGCAACAAAGCATCCTTTACTCATGCTGCCAAACATACCCTTGTAAAACTGACCATCCTACCAATCCTCGACTTCGGTGATGTCATTTACAAAATAGCCTCCAAAACCCTACTCAATAAATTGGATGCAGTCTATCACAGTGCCATCCGTTTTGTCACCAAAGCCCCATATACTACCCACCACTGCGACCTGTACACTCTCGTTGGCTGGCCCTCGCTTCATACTCGTCGCCAAACCCACTGGTTCCAGGTCATCTACAAGACCCTGCTAGGTAAAGTCCCCCCTTATCTCAGCTCGCTGGTCACCATAGCAGCACCTACCTGTAGCACGCGCTCCAGCAGGTATATCTCTCTAGTCACCCCCAAAACCAATTCTTCCTTTGGACGCCTCTCCTTCCAGTTCTCTGCTGCCAATGACTGGAACGAACTACAAAAATCTCTGAAACTGGAAACACCTATCTCCCTCACTAGCTTTAAGCACCAGCTGTCAGAGCAGCTCATAGATTACTGCACCTGTACATAACCCATCTACAATTTAGCCCAAACAACTACCTCTTTACCTACTGTATTTATTTATTAATTTATTTTGCTCCTTTGCACCCCATTATTTCTGTCTCTACTTTGCACTTTCTTCCAATGCAAACCAACCATTCCAGTGTTTTTTTAGTTTTTATTTTACTTGCTGTGTTGTACTCACTTCGCCTCCATGGCCTTTTTATATTTTTATTTATTTATACATATATCTGTTTGCCTTCACCTCCCTTATCTCACCTCACTTGCTCACATTGTATATAGACTTATTTATTTTTTCACTGTATTATTGACTATATGTTTGTTTTTACTCCATGTGTAACTATGTGTTGTTGTATGTGTCGAACTGCTTTGCTTTATCTTGGCCAGGTCGCAATTGTAAATGAGAACGTGTTCTCAATTTGCCTACCTGGTTAAATAAAGGTTAAATAAATAAAAAATAAATAAATAAAAAAAGTTATATGTCATAAAACTATTTGTACTGAACAAAAACATAAACGCAACATATAAAGTGGTGGTCCCATGTTTCAAGAGCTGAAAAAAAACATCCCAGAAATGTTCCATAAGCACAAAAAGCTTATTTTTCTCAAATTTTGTGAACAAAATTGTTTACATTCCTGTTAGTGAGCATTTCTCCTTCACCAAGATAATCCATCTAGGAGACAAATGCACTACTTTGGGCCACATGTCGCTTTGAGCCTCAGCACACATGACTGCCTGTTACAATTATACCTGGATAGCCTCACACAATGGTACACAGTGCATTGTGCTCTCCCTCTCTCTCGCTCTGTTTTCAATTGGGGGATTATGTATCTTGTTTTATTGTGAAGCTGTTGTTAAGTCAGTGGTGCTGCTGAATAATTTGTCCCACATGGGGAATATAAACAGTGGCACGCTGGACTACAGGAGCTCTCACCTGTTACAGAGGGAACGGTGAATCCCTGCACCCTCGTTTCCCAGGGAGACTCTAATAACGTCGCACAATGGAGGGAGTGTCCCAGCTGACAGTTAAACACAAAAGGTGTTGCTCTAAAACTCGTCTCCCTCCTTGCCTTTTTTATCAATCCCTCTCTCTCCTTTCCTAGAAACAGATTCTGAACGCTGGAAATCAAATGGGGACATTGCCTTGGCCATCACAGTGACAAGCCATGTGATGTGGTCTGACACATGAGGTGGCGGGGTCCAGCTGAGGGTGTCAGCCACCAGATTAAACCAGCCATTAGTCGTGTGATAATGTCTCCAGCCCGGTCACAGACAGACCAACGTGTGCAAGAGGCCATAGCTAACAATGGCAACACCTGTACAAGGCATACAAGGCAGAATGTCTGTGTCTTTCTGATACCCTTGGCCTTGTGCGAGCAAGCAACACTGTTTAGACCTACAATCGCCTCCATGGCATTTTTAAAGCCTCCTTTCATTCACAGATTAGTGGTCCGTCTATCGAGCAGGTCAATCAGACCAACCAGGCCTGCATCGCCACCAGGCCGTCTCCCCTCTCCGGACAGATAATGTGGCCTTGGTGCTCTTGTCAAAGTGGATGGTCACACTCCTGCATCAAGTTGAACTTTATTGTTGTTGCCCTCAGGGGGAAGAAAAGAGAGAGTGAGAAGGAGAGGACAAAAAGAGAGAGAGAATGGAAAAAGCTCAGAGTTCAACTAAAAGGTCATCCCAGTTAATCCACTGGCCATTGTCCTCTAAAATGAATTCATATGTGCATTGGAATAAGTCTTTTGATAAGATGTAGTGTAAGAGCTACATAAAACACCCTAGCAAAGTTGTTTAACAAGAGAATGGAGAGGATTTTTTTTAACCCTTTATGTTTTCACTCTTTGTATAGAGCCTATATGAATAGATGAATGATTCATGTGGCTATTATTGGATCTTATATAAGATTATATATATCTCTTGTTGATAAGGACAAAAAGGTCTGTTATTTTCCTAATTTATTTACCTACTTACTTAAGCCTCATAGCGCCAGGTGAAGGCTAAGGCCTCTGCATTATACTTCTAATACCACGCTTTAATAGCGACGATGTTTTGAGCCGCAGTGGATCTTTGTCAGGTTTAACCATATTCACTCATACACCGGATAGGTGCAGTGAAATGTGTTGTTTTACAGAGTCAGTCATAGTAGTACGGCACCCCTGGAGCTAATTAGGGTTAAGTGCCCTACTCATGGGCAAATCTGCTGATTTTTCACCTTGTCGGCTCGGGTATTCAAACCAGCGACCTTTCGGTTACTGGCCCAACGCTCTAACCACTAGGCTACCTGCCTCCCAATAACCAATGTCTCTTGTTGATATAATTTAATATATACTGTAGTAGTGCAAATACACTGCCACTGTCTTGCAGAATTGGAAATAGATTTGGTGAAAACTATTCTGTAAAATGATGCTTTTTTAACAGGAGCCCAGGCTTAGTTTCATAACATGATCTATTCAATCAAGTTTCAAGTTTATTTTTTTTATTTTATATAGCCCTTCGTACATCAGCTAATATCTCGAAGTGCTGTACAGAAACCCAGCCTAAAACCCCAAACAGCAAGCAATGCAGGTGTAGAAGCACGGTGGCTAGGAAAAACTCCCTAGAAAGGCCAAAACCTAGGAAGAAACCTAGAGAGGAACCAGGCTATGAGGGGTGTCCTCTTCTGGCTGTGCCGGGTGGAGATTATAACAGAACATGGCCAAGATATTCAAATGTTCATAAATGACCAGCATGGTCAAATAATAATCAGGAGTAAATGTCAGTTGGCTTATCATAGCCGATATATCTCTTGTTGATTTAGTAACTGATTTAGTAACTGCTCTTATTATCCAGAGTTTATTTGTAATAGATTCAGTAATTTATCTTAGTTTTAACCCCTGTCAAGCCTAATATTACATTTACATTTAAGTCATTTAGCAGACGCTCTTATCCAGAGCGACTTACAAGTACATACATTCATACTTTTTTTTGTACTGGCCCCCCGTGGGAAACGAACCCACAACCCTGGCGTTGCAAGCGCCATGCTCTACCAACTGAGCCACACGGGACCAATGTGGCTATGGGATGTATGTATTACTATTCTGCATATTCCTAACCAAAAAATGCCAGCTAATATCAAATTGTTGTTTTTAATAGCAGACAGTCTAGAATCTTTTTTTTAGCTTGTTCAGTGTCCTGTAGGCTGCCTCCAGACATGTTGTTTTAATTATGTTAATTTATTCATGATAAAGTACTCGCAGTCCTCTCACACAAAAACCAATAGCCCGCATCCCAAATGGCACCCTATTCCCAACATAGTGCACTACTTTTGACCAGAGGCCTATGGGTCTTGGTCAAAAGTAGTTCACTAGATAGAGAATAGGGTGCCATTTAGAATTTAGCCAAGGATTTGGATCCTCTTCAGGCTGAGGGAGGTACAGCTTTAAAAGTTGTCTGTGCCAAAGTTGTACTGCATCCCAAATAGAACCCTCTTTCATAGGTAATGTAGTTCACTACTTTTGAACTGGGCCCATGGGGTTCTAGTCAAAAGTAGTGAATTATATAGGTCATAGGGTGCCATTTGGGGCACGTCCTTGTTTTGCCTGAGGAACAGAACAGGGAAGATGGAACAGAGCTTCAGAGAGGAGCAGACAGGCCTGGGAAAGGAGAGATGGTGTAATCCCAGCTAGATTGAGCTAACAGAACAACAATCCTCTTTAATCTTAGATGACTAATGTACCTACTGAGTGTAGGTGTTACATCATCATGTTGGATTAGCTGGCTGCTGCTGTTAGCTACGAACATTACAGGGATTACTAACTTGTGTTCACACAGCATTATGCACAGACTGACAGTGTCACTAACTGGGGCTCTAAACTACACCTGGTAGGGCTATCTCTAAACCAGGTTTGTCACTTACAGAAACAGTCAGACTCCAACATACATTCTATGCACACACTGTATATTAGTCAAAATGTCTGGGGTGGATATTAAATTGTCAAGGATATTATGTCTGAGGAGGCAGCATGTAGTAGATTCATTAAGAGGTGTTGGATATGGCCACTTTTTTGTGTGACGCCATGGCACTGCCTGAAGAGGAGGAGGAGGGTGGGAGAGAAGGAGATGAGGTGGTAGGAGGAGTAGTGGATAAGGAGGAGGAGGGTAGGAGAGAGGAGGCGAGTGGGAGAGAGGAGGAGCGAGGGTGGAATGAGGATGAGGTGTTGGCCACAAGGGCCTGAAGAACAGGTTGATGGTGGCCACCCTGTAGTTAGTAATTATCTGTCGTTCTACGGAGCTGATGGGGGAGACAGGGAGACAGGCTGTCAGAACCAGGGCAGCCCAGCATGGCCCTCAGAGACAGGTGTCCCCATCATGGGAGGTCTCTTGCTGGAGATACTCAGAGAGCCAATAACCATATAGGGGTGGTGGTGCCACTCTAAGCCTTATATTTAACTCATATTCAGATATAATGCTCGCTCTGGTGCCACTAACTACTAACTGCTGTTGGAATGGTTCCATCCTTTTAGAAAAAGTATCTCAGGTTTCGTCAACAATATCTTAAGGCCCCTTTCCAATCCTCTTGTTTGTTAGCATGATATAAAGTGAGCAATTGTTGGGAGGTGTTGTGTTAACCCGAGCATGTGATCTCTATGCTTGGAACACATGGGAGCTTATCCTGTCTGGTAATATGTCACTAAGTTGTATGACATTTCTAGCAACACAAACTTCCAGGACACTTCCAGCGCTGCTTTTTTATATTTCATGGTTTGAATTTTCACACAGGTTTTACCAAAACATCTGTGTGAATCTTTTTCACTTGCTGCTTAAAATAAGTCATAAAAAAATCACGATAGGAAGATATTGGAGACTGTATTTGTGTGACAACCTGTAAAAAGTCTGATATCCGAATGACTATAGTGATCAATAATGCATAGCTTTATTATCAGTGAACTTTAAGAGACCAAATATATGAGCCTGCCTCAAAATCATTGTGGGCTGTTGCACTTAACAAAATCATGCAAATTGCTGTCCACCATAAACAGCTTGATATGTTTGGTGTTCAAATATTTGTCAAAACCATGGCCCACTTAGGGTAGTACAATTGAGTTTGGGGCCATAGGTTAGGTCCACATAAAATGCACTACTCAGTCGTACCAAATACTGTATGTGTTTACCTGACCCAGATTAAGCCTTAGACTAAAAAGCAGAATCACCATTGAGTCTAGAACTAGGCTCAATCTTTGTCAGAGAAATCAGTCCTATGTGTCTAAAGTATTTTTTGTGAAGGACACTGACACTTACCACTGAGTATCTCCTTAAGTTTTTTGAACCAGATCTCACAATGGTCCACGCTCATGTTGTTGAAGTGAATGGCATGGTCCTTCAGCTTGGGTCCCTTCTTCTTACACTGGAACAGAGTGATGCCCAGGAGAGTGCCCCCTGTCTCCTGGCCCGCAGAACGACGTCTCTTCACCTTCACTCCAAACACATCCTTCAGCTCCACGTACTCTGTGGTCCTCAGAGTTTCCGACTGGCCTGGAACACAGAGAGACAGATGATATTATATGCTACAGGCAGCGTCTATAAAACCTAAGGTACAAACACATCCTTCAGCTCCATGTACTCTTTACGCCTCAGCGTCTCCGATTGACCTGGAGATACACAGGAAGAAAGAATATGATATAGCTAAATATTGTATTGCAAATATTGCAGGAGCCCTTTACTATGATGCTGCCATAAATGCTTTGGCCTATGCGTGAACAAACAACTTAGCCTAGTTCTGAGAGATAACAGGTTTACATTTACATTTTAGCAGATGCTCTTATCCAGAGGTTTAAAAGTTAAGTGTTTAAGTTCTACTCCTAATGTGTTGACAGAGAGCGTGACATCACAGGACTCTGTATTTTCGCACTTTTGCCACCGAAAGTACCTGGAACCCGGAATTCCTGTTTGACACGTTCCATCATGGATTATCGGAGGTGGTTGAAGCTCGCAGCCCGGGAGCTGCCCATAGACCACGACTCTCTCATAGCCTTGACCCTACAGATCGTTGGCCGGCTTCTGGAACGTAGGAGGAAGAGGAGGTCTGTTCCTGGTCACACTCGCTCGTCCACGATTCCCACCTCTCCTCCAAGGAATCACGGAAGTTCCCGAAGTCTAGATGGCTGGGAGAATCCGATGTCACCCGAGTTCCCTCGGGAATCACGGAGGGCAGTCGACCAGTTTCCTTCGGAGCCCATGCAACTGGACAGGGCTAGATTGTCTCCTGTTGAACGCTTGTGCAGACTGAGCACCAAGTGCTGTCTGTATTGTGGTACTACAGGACATTAGATATCTACCTGTCCATTAAAAGACCAGGTTCATCAGCAGATACGTATGCTGGTGAGTCGTATGGGGAGTTTCCAATCTCCCCTTACTCGTACCCCTCTTCATGCCATCCTGCTGTGAGGTGACGGGTCCAAATCTCTCCGGGTACTCATTGACTCTGGGGCCAACGAGAGTTTTATGTACACTACCATGGTGTCGGAGCTGGGTACCTCCACACAACCCCTCTCCGATCTCATGGATGTTACTGCGCTGGATGGGCGCTCTACTGGCAGAGTTACCCACAATACGGATCCTATCAACCTGCGAGTGTCAGGTAATCACAGTGAGTCTATGCCGTTCCTGATCATCAAATCACCTTATGTAGCTGTGGTTTTGATGGCTCCAGAGGAACAGTCCCCTGATCGACTGGGCTTTTGGAACTATCCTGGGTTGGAGCCCGTTCTGCCACATGCATTGTCTGAAGTTTATTCAGATGGATTCTGACAAGGTTAGAGCGGTGGTGGATTGGCCTCAACCCACATCCAGAGTGCAACTGCAATGTTTTCTAGGGTTTTCTCATTTCTACAGCAGCTTCATCTGGGTTTACAGCACCATGGCTTCCCCCCTCTCAGCACTCACCTCTCCCAAGGTTCCTTTCACGTGGTCTCCAGCAGCTGACCGGGTGTTTTTGGACCTCAAGCATCAATTCACTACAGCTCCCATCTTAATCCATCCGGACATGTCCCGTCAGTTTGTGTAGGAGGTCGACGCCTCAACGTCGGAGTGGGGGGGCGCCCTTTCCCAGCATTCTGCCCAGGACCAAAAGCTGCATCCCTTGCCTTACTTTCCCATCGACTAAACCCCGCTGAGAGGAACTATGATGTGGGAAATCGAGAGCTACTAGCGGTTAAAATGGCGTTGGAGGAGTGGAGGCACTGGTTAGAGGGGTCGGAACATCCATTCCTAGTGTGGACTGGCCATAAGAACCTGGAATATCTCCGCACCTCCAAACGCCTCACCCCAAGGGAGGCTTGATGGGCACTGTTATTTACTTGTTTTAATTTCACTATCTCCTACCGCCCTGGGTCCAAGAATGTCAAACCTGATGCGCTCTCATGCCTGTATAGCCCTGCTGCCACACCGTCTGACCCCGAGACCATCCTCCCTACCTCGTGTCTGGCGGCTGCACTCATGTGGGGTATAGAGAGCCGGAGTCCCAGGGGGAGCCCGGCTAACCGGATGTTTTTCCCGGACTCTGTCCGTTCTCCGGTCCTGGAATGGGCCCATTCCTCTAGACTCACCTGCCATCCTGGCTCCCGTCGGACCTTGGCCTTCGTCCGACAACGGTTTTGGTGGCCCACCATGGTTCCTGACATCTCTGAGTTCATCGCCGCCTGCACTGTGTGTGCGCAGAATAAGACTCCGCGGCAAGCTTCGGCGGGCCTCCTTCAACCACTCCATGTTCCTCACCGCCCCAGGTCTCATATATCCGGCCAGCCTGCCCTCTGGCTTCCAACACCAGTCTAACAGCCAGTCAGAGCAAGCCAAAAAGGACCTACAGACGGCTCTTCATTGCCTCGTCACCGACAACCCCACCATCTGGAGCCAGCAACTCGTGTGGGTGGAATACGCCCGCAACACTCTTCCCTGCTCGGCCACTGGCCTCTCGCCCCTTTGAGTGTTCCTTGGGATATCAGCCTCCTCTCTTCCCTGAGCAAGAAGTCAGCATACCCTCTGCCCAGATGTTCGTCTGCCGCTGTCGTCGTACCTGGAAGAGAGCCTGGTCCGCCCTTCTCAAGACCACCTCTGCTATCGTCTCGGGCAGAGGGTATGGCTTTCCACTCAGGATCTGCCCCTCCAGGTGTCCTGTAAACTTTCCCCGTTTTAATCGGCCCTTTTCCCATCCCAAAATCCTTAGCCCCTCTGCCGTTCATCTTCTGTTGCACCGCACCCTCGATATACATCCCACTTTTCATGTGTCTAGGATTAAACCTCTGTCTCATAGCCCTTTGTCTTAGGTTTCAAGGACCACCCCTCTTCCCCGATGGCCATCCGGCATACACGGTGAGGCATCTCCTGAGTGTTCAACCTTGGTGAAGGGGATTCCAGTACCTGGTTGACTAGGAGGGTTATGGCTCAGAGGAGAGGTGCTGGATCCCCGCTAGGAACATCCTGGACTCATCGCTGAGTTCCGCCGCCGACACCCCGGGTAGAACGCCAGGTGGTGCCCATGGGGGGGGGGGGGGGGGGGTACTGTCACACCCTGATCTGTTTCACATGTCTCCACCCCCAACCAAGTGTCTCCCATTTGTCCCAATTATCTCCTGTGTATTTATACCTGTGTTTTCTGTTTATCTGTGCCAGTTAGTCTTGTACTGTCAAGTAGTTCCAGCGTGTTTCCCGTTTTTGCTGTTTCTCTAGTTTTGTTTTCTAGCCTTCCCGGTTCTGACCATTCTGCCTGCCCTGACCCTGCCTGCCGTTCTGTCTCTGATTGACTGCCTTAGATTACTGACCTCTGCCTGCCCTTGACCTGCCATTTGCTTTCCTCCTGTTTTTATAAAAAATATCTGAGATTAAAACTGTCCGCCTCCTGTGTCTACATCTGGGTCTTATCCTGAGTCGTTATATCTTTAGTGTCTTGTTCTCTGTGGTGCTCCTGCTGAGGACAATCAGACACAATTTAACAGCTCTGAAATCTTTGTCCAAGAAGGCTGACCTGTCCTGATTGTGATTCCCTCTCTTCCCTAAATGAGTCCGTCTCCCATCATGTGAAACCCTTTCTTCATTAGTAAAATCTCCAGCCCCGGCCCCAGCCTGCTCCTCAGACAGTGTTTCAGAACATTAACTACCATCTATCCTCTCACATTACTGAACGGAGCAGTGAAGAGCGGGACACACCGGCTGCCACCATCTGTTCCTGGTGTTCAGGCTTCTTTCAGACTTCGGTTCAAATACTATTTGAAATCTTTCAAATACCATGAGCATTTGTTCTAGCCTGCCTGCAGTGCCAGATGTGTGGGGTTCGCAGTTGTGGGACTATTCTATTGGTTCCATTACACCAGGCAAGTTCAATGAAATTACATACAATGTGTACAAAACATTAAGAACACCTGCTCTTTCCATGACATAGGCTGACCAGGTGAATCCAGGTGAAAACTATGATTCCTTATTGATGTCACTTGTTAAATCCACTTTAAATCAGTGTTGATGAAGGGGAGGAGACTGGTTAATGAAGGATGTTGAAGCCTTGAGACAATTTAGACATGGATTGTGTATGTGTGCCATTCAGAGGGTGAATGGGCAAGACAATATACTTAAGTGCCTTTGAACAGGGTATGGTAGTTGGTTCCAGGCACACCAGTTTATGTCAAGAACTGCGACACTGCTGGGTTTTTCATGCTCAACAGCTTCCCGTGTGTATCAAGAATGGTCCCCCTCCCAAAGAACATCCAGCCAACTTGACACAGCTGTGGGAAGCATTGGAGTCAACATGGGCCAGAATCCCTGTGTAATGCTTTTGACACCTTGTAAATTCCATTCCCCAACGAATTGAGGCTGTTCTGAGGGCAAAAGGGGGTACTTGTACTTGTTGAAATGATTTCATAATTTCATGCTCAGGCTTCTTCTCCTCTTCTAACTCCTCAATATCCTTACATTTATCTAACTTCTCCATCTCACTCAATTGTTGGTGGCTGCAAAAAGAACCAAGTCAATTTAATTAGAGGGAATAAAGATAATCTCACAGACTGACAGAGAGAGCTGGCTGGAGACAGGGACCAAATGACAAACAGGGCTGTGTTAACAACAGTGATATACCTACAGGGGGAAAAGCCACTGAGAGAAGGGGGGGTAGAGGGGTAGGTGAATTGTTTTGGGAAAGGGGGGGATGATCTTCACCCACCTCCTTCGCACTCTCCCCTCCAACAATACAGTGATGTACAGGGGAAAAGGCACTAAAGGAAGGGAGGTAGTTTTGGTAAAGCGGGGAGAGGGAGGGTTAGGCTTATGATTTCCCCCCTGTCTCAAAACTACCCTCCTCACCTCCAACATTACAGTAAGCTGGTGCTGGCACCCTGTCCTGTCTGAATCAATCTTGGCACATCTGCCTGATTCAGACCGTAAACAGGATTATAGGGGGACTCATCCGCTTGACGCTAATTGTGTTCGCAGTTTCTGCACATGTCCAATCTTTCAGGTGCTACTCTGCTCTGCATATAAAGATTCACTCCATACAGAAAGGGCTGCTCATGCCTTCATTCAGGCCCAGATTCACATTAACAAATTTGGCTGGCTGAGAGTTGTTTGGAACTTGGTTTGAGTTATTTAGGGTTTTGGCACATAAATCTGTGAAACTAATTAGGAAGAGTTAAGGGTGGATTTGGTCTGTATGGGATGCAAACACAGTCCTTAATGGATCATCCTTCATCATTTCCAAGTCATGGCATTAAATTACAATTCAATAATATATCATGTTATGTTCTAGACTATAGAGGATGGGAATATTTTTTATGCTTTTTTAAAATTCAGGTTTTATCTATCTTAAGTGACTGTGATAGAAGAAGCTGCATCACTACTGAAAATGAAAACAAACGGGTGCATTTTCCCCTCTCTCTCTCTAGAAAATAGATTTTGGGTGGGACGATACAAAGGCTTACTCACTACTATCAACAACTAGTCATTATGTTACAACCTGTGCCGTTCACTCAGTAACACCTGAGAGATTTGTGTTAGACAGGTGTGTGTGTGTGTGTAGAAATGCTTTGATTGATAAAAACAAAATACATTGATGGACTGCATTTGCCAAAAAATACTATCCTGTAGTTTCCTCAGCCGAATCAACACTATACATCATGATTGTTGGAAGAGCAAGTGACAGATTGAGAGGACTAATTTGTAGTCATATTTGCGCCACAATTTATGACAGTCTAAATGAATTAGCTGAACGGTACAGTGAGTACAGTAACCACAGTGAGGGTTCAGAATGTGTGTGACCCCTCCATATTACAAGAAGGGCAGATAGACAGAGGATGCGTCCCAAATGGCATACTATTCCCTATATAGTGAACTACTTTGGACCAAATAGGGAATAGTGTGCCATTTGGGACTGACGGTGTCACAGTCTAATTGCACAAAGGGAACAAACACACTGTCGTCTGCTCCGTTTTCTTCCTGGGGACTTCAGAACAGCAATATAAAAATGTAAATATTCACTGTGTGTGTGTGTGTGTGTGTGTGTGTGTGTGTGTGTGTGTGTGTGTGTGTGTGTGTGTGTGTGTGTGTGTGTGTGTGTGTGTGTGTGTGTGTGCGTGCGTGCGTGCGTGCGTGCGTGCGTGCGTGCGTGCGTGCGTGCGTGCGTGCGTGCGTGCGTGCGTGCGTGCGTGCGTGCGTGCGTGCGTGCGTGCGTGCGTGCGTGTGTGTGTGTGTGCGCACACGCATGTGGACATGCAGGCAGACCACCAAAGGCACAGGTGGAAAATGATCCTAGGCACCACACTGTGAACCACATGGCCCACACAACATGAGGGGAAAGAAGAGCGTTACACTGACCTGGCACAGACTGGCTATGCTTGGACACTTGTCAACACAACAAACATAAGACTCATCTGGGACTCAGAGCACTCTACTGTACCAAACAACAGTGGCTACATCTGAAATAAGGCAAAGAGAAGCTTAATCTGAGGAGAAAAACATCTTTTAGAGATAACTATGTCTTAGTTATCTTTAAAACACGTTGTTATTCTCCTTAAACTGCTCTTTGTCTTGTAGCCATTGTTGTTGATCACACATTAACACATTGAATGAAGAAGAACCCAACAGAGATTCATATTTACACATCTACTGTAATGTATAGATTGATTAAAAAAGGCAAATCTGAGAATATTCCAATCATCTTTGTAATATAGCCAAAACCGTTGAAACTTCTTGATATCAGATGAAACGCATGTTTGAAAATGGGTTTTGAATTGATACGTTGTTTCTATACATTAACAATAGATGATTTACAGTACATGATATGCTTTGCCCCCTGTCTGCTGCAAGCAGGAGCAGTGTTGGGGGGAATCTTGTCTCCATCTGGCAGCAATTACGTTTTCTAGAGCTCCTCACTGTTCCACAAATGAAGGGGTGTACCCATCATGCCGTTTCAAATCAGAATCATGTTCGACAGAGAAAGACACAAGCCAGGCTGGAGAGAAGAGTTTAGAGATATAAGATATATCAGAAGTGTTCTAATTCTACAGTATTTCTATGGACCAGTGTGCCTGTCACTGTTTGATTGAGTTGATTAGATTCATTTTGGGGTAAAACAGAGAATGCCAAGAGTGTGCAAAGCTGTCAACAAGGCAAAGGGTGGCTACTTTGAAGAATCTCAAATATAAAATATATTTTGATTTGTTTAACACTTTGTTGGTTACTACCTGATTCCATACTCCATACGTGTTATTTAATAGTTTTGATGACTTCACTATTATTCTACAATGTAGAAAATAGTAAAAATAAAGAAAAACCCTTGAATGAGTAGGTGTGTCCAAACTTTTGACTGGTACTGTATTTCAGGAACAAGTGAGGCCCTTGTATGGAGCGTTGCAGGACACCACATTAGATTAGTTTAGGCCCCCGAAAGAATTCCATCAATGTCACATTGTAATGTTTTATTTTGTGTTCAGATTCAAAGGCATGATGACATCCAACATTTCATCACAATTATATGACTATACTGAATTATATCACAAATTGACTGGCTGCTTTCAGCACTCCTTGATAATGTTCGAGTATTCCCAAAATGTACTCAGGATTAAACTGTAAATACATCAGAGCAGGGAGAGCCCCCACAGGTTTATCTATCTTTCAGATAAGATCTCTGAAGACATTGTGGGTATATAATATATATATCTATAGTCAGACTCTAGAGAGGAGAGGCTTTATGTTATATGAACCTGTGTGTCAACTACGTGTTGTATTGATCTGGCCTTTATACAGCCATGACCCATAACATATGGGCTGAACATAGACTCTGCTGTGTGACCTGGAGCAGATATATACATCACCAGTCAAAGACAATAGCAGACAACTATAGGGCCTCAGCATGGGGTTGGGTTTCCCTGTCAATCCTAAACTACAGATGAAAAACAAAGGCTTGTTGAAAATGTCAACAACTTTGGTCTCAGAACATGTACGCAGCCTACACATGGTCATATTTCAACCTCTATGTAGCCTACACATGGTCATATTTCAACCTCTATGTAGCCTACACATGGTCATATTTCAACCTCTATGTAGCCTACACATGCTCATATTTCAACCTCTATGTACCCTACACATGGTCATATGTCAACCTCTACGTAGCCTACACATGGTCATATTTCAACCTCTATGTAGCCTACACATGGTCATATGTCAACCTCTATGTAGCCTACACATGTTCATATTTCAACCTCTATGTAGCCTACACATGGTCATATTTCAACCTCTATGTAGCCTACACATGGTCATATTTCATCCTCTATGTAGCCTACACATGCTCATATTTCAACCTCTATGTACCCTACACATGGTCATATGTCAACCTCTACGTAGTCTACACATGGTCATATTTCAACCTCTACGTAGCCTACACATGGTCATATGTCAACCTCTATGTAGCCTACACATGGTCATATTTCAACCTCTATGTAGCCTACACATGTTCATATTTCAACCTCTATGTAGCCTACACATGGTCATATTTCAACCTCTATGTAGCCTACACATGGTCATATTTCAGCCTCTATGTAGCCTACACATGCTCATATTTCAACCTCTATGTAGCCTACACATGGTCATATTTCAACCTCTATGTAGCCTACACATGGTCATATGTCAACCTCTACGTAGCCTACACATGGTCATATTTCATCCTCTATGTAGCCTACACATGGTCATATGTCAACCTCTACGTAGCCTACACATGGTCATATTTCAACCTCTATGTAGCCTACACATGGTCATATTTCAACCTCTACGTAGCCTACACATGGTCATATTTCATCCTCTATGTAGCCTACACATGGTCATATGTCAACCTCTATGTAGCCTACACATGGTCATATTTCAACCTCTATGTAGCCTACACATGCTCATATTTCAATTCCATGTCGCCTACACATGCTCATATTTCAACTCCATGTAGCCGACACATGGTCATATTTCAACCTCCATGTAGCCTACACATGCTCATATTTCAACTCCATGTAGCCGACACATGGTCATATTTCAACCTCCATGTAGCCTATACATGCTCATATTTCAACTCCATGTAGCCTACACATGCTCATATTTCAACCTCCATGTAGTCTACACATGGTCATATTTCAACCTCCATGTAGCCTACACATGGTCATATTTCAACCTCTATGTAGCCTACACATGCTCATATTTCAACCTATGTAGCCTACACATGCTCATATTTCAACCTATGTAGCCTACACATGCTCATATTTCAACCTCTATGTAGCCTACACGTGCTCATATTTCAACCTCCATGTAGCCTACAGTCGTGGCCAAAAGTTTTGAGAATGACACAAATATACATTTCCACAAAGTTTGCTGCTTCAGTGTCTTTAGATATTTTTGTCAGATGTTACTATGGAATACTGAAGTATAATTACAAGCATTTCATAAGTGTCAAAGGATTTTATTGACAATTACATGAAGTTGATGCAAAGAGTCAATATTTGCGGTGTTGACCATTCTTTTTCAAGACCTCTGCAATCTGCCCTGACATGCTGTCAATTAACTTCTGGGCCACATCCTGATGGCAGCCCATTCTTGCATAATCAATGCTTGGAGTTTGTCAGAATTTGTGGGTTTTTGTTTGTCCACCCGCTTCTTGAGGACTGACCACACGTTCTCAATGGGATTAAGGTCTGGGGAGTTTCCTGGCCATGGACCCAAAATATTGATGTTTTGTTCCCCGAGCTACTTAGTTACCACTTTTGCTTTATGGCAAGGTGCTCCATCATGCTGGAAAAGGCATTGTTCGTCACCAAACTGTTCCTGGATGGTTGGGAGAAGTTGCTCTCGGAGGATGTGCCCACTCCACTGCCTGAGAAGCAACCCCACACATGAATGGTCTCAGGATGCTTTACTGTTGGCATGACACAGCGCTCACCTTGTCTTCTCCGGACAAGCTTTTTTCCGGATGCCCAAAACAATCGGAAAGGGGATTCATCAGAGAAAATGACTTTACCCCAGTCCTCAGCAGTCCAATCCCTGTACCTTTTGCAGAATATCAGTCTGTCCCTGATGTTTTTCCTGGAGAGAAGTGGCTTCTTTGTTGCCCTTCTTGGCACCAAGCCATCCTCCAAAAGTCTTTGCCTCGCTGTGCGTGCAGATGCACTCACACCTGCCTGCTGCCATTCCTGAGCAAGCTCTGTACTGGTGGTGCCCCGATTCCGCAGCTGAATCAACTTTAGGAGACGGTCCTGGCGCTTGCTGGACTTTCTTGGGCGCCCTGAAGCCTTCTTCACAACAATTGAACAGCTCTCCTTGAAGTTCTTGATGATCCGATAAATGGTTGATTTATTTGCAATCTTACTGGCAGCAATATCCTTGCCTGTGAAGCCCTTTTTGTGCAAAGCAATGATGACGGCACGTGTTTCCTTGCAGGAAACATGGTTGACAGAGGAAGAACAATGATTCCAAGCACCACCCTCCTTTTGAAGCTTCCAGTCTGTTATTCAAACTCAATCAGCATGACAGAGTGATCTCAAGCTTTGTCCTCGTCAAAACTCACATCTGTGTTAACGAGAGAATCACTGACATGATGTCAGCTGGTCCTTTTGTGGCAGGGCTGAAATGCAGTGGAAATGTTTTTTGGGGATTCAGTTCATTTGCATGGCAAAGAGGGACTTTTCAATTAATTGCAATTCATCTGATCACTCTTCATAACATCCTGGAGTATATGCAAATTGCCATCATACAAACTGAGGCAGCAGACTTTGTGAAAATTAATATTTGTGTCATTCTCAAAACTTTTGGCCACGACTCTACACTTGTTCATATTTGAACTTCTATGTAGCATACACATGCTCATGTTGCATTAGCCATCAAGCCTTAAGCCTGTTGCCTGAGATTTATGCTGACAATTAGCTGATAATAGTGTTATATTTCTGTTATAAGAAGGGATTGTAGTTGTTTATTCAAGAAGTAAACTGAAATCCCAATTATCCTCATTGGTTTTCAAGCTTGGACATACGGCATAGATTCTATTCCATAATACATTTTAATCTTTCAAAATAGGACTCTGTTCTTGACAAAAATAAATGTGACTTTCTTTAGACACTACCAAAAACCTCTGTGGGATAATTCAACTCAGAAAACTGGGACTAGGCTGTCCAGGCTGACCAGTAGTGGGGACTGAGTTTTCTGATGAGCTAAGAACTGTCTCAGAGTTTTGGGGATGACAGGTTATTTATACATCTCACTTCAACATCTGACTACCCACAAGTGAACTGGCCAGAGAAATCATATCCCTCTCTTAGGAACTGATCCTGACCAAAAGATATCTAGGCCAGAGTGAAAAAAATGTAATTACATTTCGAAAAAACAAATGCTATGTGTGTCTGTCACGTTCCTGACCTATTTCTGTTAGTTTGTTGTATGTGTTAGTTGGTCAGGACGTGAGTTTGGGTGGGCATTCTATGTTTTCTGTTTCTATGTTGGTTTAAGGGTTGCCTGGTATGGCTCTCAATTAGAGGCAGGTGTTTGGCGTTCCTCTAATTTAGAGTCATATTTAGGTAGGTTGTTTCACAGTGTTCGTTGTGGGTGGTTGTCTCCTGTGTCAGTGTTTGTCGCACCATACGAGACTGTTCGGTTTGTTTTTGTACATCGTCATTGTGTGTAGTCTATTTTCCCTGTTCGTGCGTTCTTCGTGTTTATGTAAGTTCGTCGTCCAGGTCTGTCTACTCCGTTTGTTGTTTTGTTAGTTATTGTGAAGTTCGTGTTTTTTCGTCTTGTCTTTAAATAAATTATGTGTTCACAACCCGCTGCGCCTTGGTTCCATCACTACTCCTCCTTTTCGGTTGAAGAGTGTTACAGTGTCAATCTAAATTGTGATGTAATAATTTCACAAATCTTGTATTCTAAATTGTCCCACACAATCGCCTGGTCCCGTGTGGCTCAGTTGGTAGAGCATGGCACTTGCAACGCCAGGGTTGTGGGTTCAATTCCCACGGGGGGACCAGGGTTCAATTCCCACGGGGGGACCAGGATGAATATGTATGAACTTTCCAATTTGTAAGTCGCTCTGGATAAGAGCGTCTGCTAAATGACCTAAATGTAAATGTAAATCTTGTTTCCTCAGGTGCCTATCATGTAATAAGAGGCATTTGAGAAATGAAGTGGCATATTTTACACACCATGTAGTCTCTGCTGTAGCTAGAGGCTTAGTAAAATACAGTAGCCTAAATATAATAAAGCCTTTACTGTCCTCTTTGATCCGGTCAAGACCATTCGTTCTGACCAGATGATCTGTTCAACATTCAACATGCTCTCTGTGGTCTGCACCATCTCCAATAAACATACCACCCCAACAGACCAACAGATGGCCCAATCTCTATTGCCCTCCACACTGCCCTCATCCACCTGGACAAAAGGAATACCGACAGTTGAAGTCAGAAGTTTACATACAATTTAACCAAATACATTTAAACTCAGTTTTTCACAATTCCTGACATTTAATCCCAGGAAATATTCCCTGTTTTAGGTCAGATAGGATTACCACTTTATTTTAAGAATGTGAAATGTCAGAATAATATTAGAGAGAATTATTTATTTCAGCTTTTATTTCTTTCATCACATTCCCAGTGGGTCAGAAGTTTACATACACTCAATGAGTATTTGGTAGCATTGCCTTTAAATTCTTTAACTTGGGTCAAACATTTCGGGTAGCCTTCCACAAGCTTCCCACAATAAATTGGGTGAATTTTGGCCAATTCTTCCTGACAGAGCTGGTGCAACTGAGTCAGGTTTGTAGGCCTCCTTGCTTTCACACAATTTTTCAGTTCTGCCCACAAATTTTCTATAGGCTTGAGGTGAGGGCTTTGTGATGGCCACTCCAATACCTTGACTTTGTTGTCCTTAAGCCATTTTGCCACAACTTTGGAAGTATGCTTGGGGTCATTGTCTATTTGGAAGACCCATTTGCGACCAAGCTTTAACTTCCTGACTGATATCTTGAGATGTTGCTTCAATATATCCACATAATTTTCCTCCCTCATGATGCCATCTATTTTGTGAAGTGCACCAGTCCCTCCTGCAGCAAAGCACCCCCACAACATGATGCTGCCACCCCCGTGCTTCACGGTTGGAATGGTGTTATTCGGCTTGCAAGCATCCCCCTTTTTCCGCCAAACATAACAATGTTCATTATGGCCAAAACGTTCTATTTTTGTTTCATCAGACCAGAGGACATTTCTCCAAAAATTACAATCTTTGTCCCCATGTGCAGTTGCAAACCGTAGTCTGGCTTCTTTATGATGGTTTTGGAGCAGTGGCTTCTTCCTTGCTGAGCAGCCTTTCAAGTTATGTCGATATAGGACTCGTTTTCCTGTGGATATAGATAATTTTGTACCCGTTTCCTCCAGCATCTTCACACGGTC
Organism: Salvelinus fontinalis; assembly: GCF_029448725.1. Taxonomy (NCBI): domain Eukaryota; kingdom Metazoa; phylum Chordata; class Actinopteri; order Salmoniformes; family Salmonidae; genus Salvelinus; species Salvelinus fontinalis. The sequence continues at coordinate 24,942,685 of NC_074683.1, read as the reverse complement.
TTTTGCTGTTGTTCTGGGATTGATTTGCACTTTTCGCACCAAAGTAAGTTAACCTCAGGAGACAGAACGTGTCTCCTTCCTGAGAGGTATGATGGCTGCATGGTCCCATGGTGTTTATACTTGCGTACTATTGTTTGTACAGATGAACGTGGTACCTTCAGGCGTTTGGAAATTGCTCCCAAGGATGAACCAGACTTGTGAAGGTCTACAATTTTTTTATGAGGTCTTGGCTGATTGTTTTTTATTTTCCCATGATGTCAAGCAAAGAGGCACTGAGTTTTAAGGTAGGCCTTGAAATACATCCACAGGTACACCTCCAATGACTCAAATTATGTCAATTAGCCTATCAGAAGCTTCTAAAAGCCATGACATCATTTTCTGGAATTTTCCAAGCTGTTTAAAGTCACAGTCAACTTAGTGTATGTAAACTTCTGACCCACTGGAATTGTGATACAGTGTAAGTGAAATAATCTGTAAACAATTGTTGGGAAAATGACTTGTGTCATGCACAAAGTAGATGTCCTAACCGACTTGCCAGAACTATAGTTTGTTAACAAGACATTTGTGGAGTGGTTGAAAAACGAGTTTTAATGACTCCAACCTAAGTGTATGTAAACTTCTGACTTCAACCACTCCACAAATGTCGTAGAAATGTTAAAATATTGTAGGAAAATATAACACAATAGATATGGTAGGAGAACATCCAAAGAAAAACCAACCAATCTGAAAACAAAACTCCCTAAACTCTATCAGCATATCGATTGTGCTACCAGGGCTGGTAAAACCTTGAATCATTGTTATACTAACTTCCGCGATGCATATAAGGCCCTCCCCCGCCCTCCTTTCGGAAAAGCTGACCACGACTCCATTTTGTTGCTTCCAGCCTACAAACAGAAACTAAAACAACAAGCTCCCTCGCTCAGGTCTGTTCAACGCTGGTCCGACCAATCTGATTCCACGCTTCAAGACTGCTTCGATCACGCGGATTGGGATATGTTCCGCATTGCGTCCAACAACAACATTGACGAATATGCTGATTCGGTGAGCGAGTTCATTAGAAAGTGCATTGACGATGTCGTACCCACAGCAACGATTAAAACATTCCCAAACCAGAAACCGTGGATTGACGGCAGCATTCGCGTGAAACTGAAAGCGCAAACCACTGCTTTTAACCAGGGCAAGGTGACCGGAAACATGACCGAATACAAACAGTGTAGCTATTCTCTCCACAAGGCAATCAAACTAGCTAAGTCCCAGTACAGAGACAAAATAGAGTCGCAATTCAACAGCTCAGACACAAGAGGTATGTGGCAGGGTCTACAGTCAATCACGGATTACAAAAAGAAAACCAACCCCGTTGCGGACCAGGATGTCTTGCTCCCAGACAGGCTTAATAACTTTTTTGCTCGCTTTGAGGACAATACAGTGCCACTGACACGGCCCGCTACCAAAACCTGTGAGCTCTCCTTCACTGCAGCCGAGGTGAGTAAAACATTTAAAAGTGTTAACCCTCGCAAGGCTGCAGGCCCAGACGGCATTCCCAGCCGCGTCCTCAGAGCATGCGCAGACCAGCTGGCTGGTGTGTTTACAGACATATTCAATCAATCCTTATCCCAGTCTGCTGTTCCCACATGCTTCAAGAGGGCAACCATTGTTCCTGTTCCCAAGAAAGCTAAGGTAACTGAGCTAAACGACTACCGCCCCGTAGCACTCACTTCGTCATCATGAAGTGCTTTGAGAGACTATTCAAGGACCATATCACCTTCACCCTACCGGACACCCTAGACCCACTCCAATTTGCTTACTGACCCAACAGGTCCACAGACGACGCAATCGCAACCACACTGCACACTGCCCTAACCCATCTGGACAAGAGGAATACCTATGTGAGAATGCTGTTCATCGACTACAGCTCAGCATTTAACACCATAGTACCCTCCAAACTCGTCATCAAGCTCGAGACCCTGGGTCTCGACCCCGCCCTGTGCAACTGGGTCCTGGACTTCCTGACGGGCCGCCCCCAGGTGGTGAGGGTAGGTAACAACATCTCCACCCCGCTGATCCTCAAAACTGGGGCCTCACAAGGGTGCGTTCTGAGCCCTCTCCTGTACTCCCTGTTCACCCACGACTGCCTGGCCATGCACGCCTCCAACTCAATCATCAAGTTTGCGGATGACACTACAGTGGTAGGCTTGATTACCAACAACGACGAGACGGCCTACAGGGAGGAGGTGAGGGCCCTCGGAGTGTGGTGTCAGGAAAATAACCTCACACTCAACGTCAACAAAACAAAGGAGATGATTGTGGACTTCAGGAAACAGCAGAGGGAGCACCCCCCTATCCACATCGACGGGACAGTAGTGGAGAGGGTAGTAAGTTTTAATTTCCTCGGCGTACACATCACGGACAAACTGAATTGGTCCACCCACACAGACAGCGTTGTGAAGAAGGCGCAGCAGCGCCTCTTCAACCTCAGGAGGCTGAAGAAATTCAGCTTGTCACCAAAAGCACTCACAAACTTCTACAGATGCACAATCGAGAGCATCCTGTCGTGCTGTATCACCGCCTGGTACGGCAACTGCTCCGCCCACAACCGTAAGGCTCTCCAGAGGGTAGTGAGGTCTGACAAACGCATCACCGGGGGCAAACTACCTGCCCTCCAGGACACCTACACCACCCGATGTCACAGGAAGGCCATAAAGATCATCAAGGACAACAACTACCCGAGCCACTGCCTGTTCACCCCGCTATCATCCAGAAGGCGAGGTCAGTACAGGTGCATCAAAGCAGGGACCGAGAGACTGAAAAACAGCTTCTATCTCAAGGCCATCAGACTGTTAAACAGCCACCACTAACATTTAGCGGCCGCTGCCAACATACTGACTCAACTCCAGCCACTTTAATAATGGGAATTGATGGAAATTATGTAAAAATTTACCACTAGCCACTTTAAACAATGCCACTTAATATAATGTTTACATACCCTACATTACTCATCTCATATGTATATGTATATACTGTACTCTATACCATCTACTGCATCTTGCCTATGCCGTTCTGTACCATCACTCATTCATATATCTTTATCCCTTTACACTTGTGTGTATAAGGTAGTAGTTGTGGAATTGTTAGGTTAGATTACTTGTTGGTTATTACTGCATTGTCAGAACTAGAAGCACAAGCATTTCGCTACACTCACATTAACATCTGCTAACCATGTGTATGTGACAAATAAAAATTGATTTGATTTGATTTGAACTGTGGGAAGCATTGGAGTCAACATGGGCCAGCATCCCTATGGAAAGCTTTGGACACCTTGTAGAGTCCATGCCCCGACGAATTTAGGCTGTTCTGAGGGCAAAAGGGGGTGCAACTCAATATTAGGAAGGTAAGCCTAATGTTTAACCCTAACCCTAATCTTTTGTACACTCAGTGTATATAGCCATGTTATTTTTACTCGTTATTGCTATTCCCTGTGTATTTATTCCTGGTGTCACTATTTTTATTATATCTTTAACTCTGCATTGTTGTTAGTCTACACCTGTAGATTACGAAGCATGTGACAAATATAATTAGATTTGGAGGCATGAACTCATACAGTACATCACACAGATAACATCAGTCAGTGCTTCTAAGTTTATAATTTCCACTCAAAAATATTATCAACCCCTACAAAAAATGTCCATTAATTAGAATCCACATAATAATTCACATTTCCTATTGCTGCAGGATTATTTTTCTGCTGTAGCAAACTGGCTCAAATGAAGATCCTACATCTGTAGGAGCCTCTGGGAAAACACAACACTTCAGTATGTTTACATGGAATTAGAATTCACTATGAATATTATCTGTCTGTGGTGAGTTGATGCATACAGAATAAGAAATGGGGTGATACTGTCTATTAAAGATGGATTCCGTAACGGTGAAACGTCTATTTTGGGTATTACAACAACAAAGAAGTTACTGCAAACAATGAAGACAGTTTTTTTCCCCCTCGGATACCATTGCAAGCGTGATAGAACTGCAGAATATTTACTGCAAAAAGAATTGCCACGCTATATAATAAGTGCATGAATTCAGAATAGTATCTACTTCGAAAGGCTCAGTAGGCTACCTCATAAATACCTGTTATTACCTATTCCTCAATAATAACATAAGCTTGTTTTCTGTCAATTATAAACTCCACAACATTGTATATCTTTGAACATTAGGGTAACTTCTGCATGTCAGATATACAGGCAACTGTAAGTTGTATTTCATGTAATGATTGAGACCACTGTTAGGATCTGCTATCCCGGGCAGAACCCATCAAATCGAGAACTTCCAGCGAATCAGACGTGGCAATTTTTTCTGAGCATTTGTTATCAGCCATAGGGGGTTATTAGACTGATGCTTTCTGGGAGTGCTGGCTAAATAATATTAGCTTGGATTACACATAACCAAAAAGTATTGCCTCTAAATCTTAAGCAAAATTGGACCTCCCGAGAGGCACACAATTGGCCCAGCGTCGTCCGGGTTAGGGGGGGGTTTGGCCAGCCCGGGATGTCCTTGTGCCATCGAGCTCTAGTGAATCCTGTGGTGGGCCGGGCGCATGCACATTGACTTCGGTCGTCAGCTGTACAGTGTTTCCTCCGACGCATTGGTGCGGCTGGCTTCCGGGTTAAGCGAGCAGTGTGTCAAGAAGCAGTGCGGCTTGGCAAGGCCGTGTTTCGGAGGACGCATGGCTCTCGACCTTCGCCTCTCCAGAGTCTGTACGGGAGTTACAGCGACGGGACAAGACTGTAACTACCAATTGGATATCACAAAATTGGGGAGAAAAAGGGGTAAAAAGTATTAATAAATAAATAAATAAAAAATAAAAATAAGCTTCAGCTAAATGAAGTCTGCTCTCTCTTTCACTAGGCAATTGATTATTTGAGGCATGAAATCTATACTGTACAACAACAAACAACAACATAAAGAGTTGAATGTCTACTGCAAACTCTCCAATATGTTTTAGATCAGGTGTTGATTTTATTTGGATGGAAACATTTCAACTCAGTATCAACCAATATGGATGTTTTTCATCATTTTTATGAAGTCTGACTGGACATTAGAAACTGCTAGAATTTAAATTGATTATCATGAAAAGTTAATATTTTTAAGTGAAAATGAAAAGTATGAAAAGTTATCTTTGTATGAAAAGTGTTGAGGTAAATCTTCATATAATTCAACTTGGAGTAAAATTGTAAATCATAAAAACAAATGTGATGGAATACAAATGTTCATCTATATTTGAACATTAAAAAGGAACAATACATTTACATTTAGGATGTTAAAAATGTAGCCAAGTGGGGCTTCCTAAACCACCCCATGATGATCACGATGTCTCATGTATCCATCCTTCAATGTGGAGATGCAGATGGCGATGTGTTAGTATCCTTTACTTGGACATATTCTAGTCGGCATCCCAAATGGTACCCTATTCTCTACCCAGTGCACTACTTTTGACAGAAGCCATATAGGCACTGGTCAAAAGTAGTGTACTATGTAGGGAAATGGGTGCCATTTATGACACACCTAACTGTCCACAGTAGCGCCAGATGCCGTGCTTTAGGTGTTCAGAACAGTCGGCCGGCTGGTCAGAGACGGAGTCTATTACCAACACATCTGTTACACATGACTTTCTGGCAACGGACACTTTCTCTCTTTTTTTTTAATCTATGCAAACAGCTCAGAGAATTCAATACTGATGAACAAATGTAATGTATAATATACTTTGTTATTAAACAAAGTAGCTTCCTGTAGGCCTACACATACAGTATTTGTTTACAACATCTGATGTAGGGCTAGGCCTATTAACTGTTGCTAATCTACCTATCAATATTCAAAACTTTATGGTTCAAAACTTATATTTCTTTAGTTGTCAAGCTATGGCAAAGAGCAGTCTAAATCAATTTCATCCCTCCTTGTCAACGGTGACATAAATGGAAGAGCACAGTCAATGGCCAGCCCCTGCTGTAGGATAATGAGCCTCGGTTAATTGTCATCTCCCAGAAAATGAGAGTGATATCATGCGACTTATAGGCAGGCACATTATGCTGGAAGACATACTAGGCTACTTTGTGTTGTGTTATGTTTCTGTAGGGCGAAATACATTATTTTAAATTGTATTCGACCACTTGTAGAGCTCAGCCAGCCAATAGCCTAATAAGCCTTCGTTAAACCTTATAGCTGACGCCTCAACCAAATAGGGTCTGCACTACGTCATGACTTGCGTTTCATAGGCTGTCATTGATGTTGCTAATTTTCTCCGGTCAGCTACTGAATCAAGGGCTAATCTTGTTTCATGTAGCTGTAGGTTAGTTACATGTTCATCAAGCTTATTCTGACATTGTCACTTCATGAGAATTTGTCGAATGCATGAACATTCTGTTTCACTAAAGCTGTGAAAATGGAACACCTGTGTTTTCATGTTAAAATACTATGGTTTATGAATCAACTCCCCGTTGTATGCTAGTGCTACAGTCGGCTGCATCACTGGCAGAAGAAACCAACACACCAGCAGTCTGGCACAGTGAGCTCACCTGTAGGGGTCTCTGGCTGAATAAGACTCCATGTAACCCTCATCGATGTCAGAAGGACGTCGTGACTCTTCTTCCCTATTTGAAATATCCCTCTCACTATCGGCTCGTCGTAATCGGTGTACCGTTTCTCTGACTGTTCATCTTCCCGATCAAACGACTCCTCCGCGCAAAGCTGGGGAGCTGAGACCGAGCGTTTCTCGTTTTTTTGTTGTTGTGGTTGTTGCCTTCTCTTTTTCTTCTTCTTCCCACGGTTTCCTTTACTCACGGGCGACACCGGTTCCGTCTCGCTCAACTCCTCCTGGCTCTCTGACCAAGCGTTCCGTGCATTTGATTTTAAAGGGGATTCAAACATGATTTAAATACGATAACAGTAAAGTCAAATTTTCGGAATGGTGCCTTGGAGACTATTTACTGGGTGTGCGCGTGCCCGCGACGGTAAGGTTATTATGGCAGGTCCGCCAGTTGAAACTTCCCCCTCGGCCTCGCGCGCCCGTGGAGTGGCCGCCCCTCCCGGTCATGCGCCTGCATGTCCAGAGTTTATTTGTTGAAGTTGCTCACTTGCATCTTATGGATGACATATGGGACCAAGATGACTTTTCTACTTTGATAAATAATACATAACGACTACGTTTATTAAGGATAGAGCATTACATCAGTTTAGGAAGCTGTGAACATATAGGTACTGAACAAAAATCAGAGCTGTAAAAAGTACTCAATTGTCATACTTGAGTAAAAGTAAAGATATCTTAATGGAAAATGACTCGAGTAAAAGTGAAAGTCACCCAGTAAAATACTACTTGAGTAAAAGTCTAAAAGTATCTGGTTTTAAATGTACTTATGTACAGTGGTGGGAAAAGTACTCAATTGTCAAAAGTAAATGCTATACATCAAATTCCTTATATTAAGCAAACCAGACAGCACAATTTCCTTATTATTATTATTTTTTTAATTGACAGCCAGGGGCACACTCCAACACTCAGGCATCATTTACAAACTAAGTATTTGTGTTTAGTGAGTCTGCCAGATCAGAGGCAGTAGGGATGACCATGTGTTTTCTTGACAAGTGCATGAATTGGAACATTTTCCTGTACTCCTAAGCATTCAAATTGTAATGAGTAATTTTGGGTGTCAAGGAAAATGTATGGAGTAAAAAGTACATTATTTTCATTAGTAATGTAGTGAAGTAAAAGTAAATGTTGTCAAAAATATAAATAGTAATGTACAGATACAGTTGAAGTTGGAAGTTTACAGACACTTAGGTTGGAGTCATTAAAACTTGTTTTTCAACCACTCCACAAATGTCTTGTCAAACTATAGTTTTGGCAAGTAGGTTAGGACATCTACTTTGTGCATGACACAAAAAAAAATTCCAACAATTGTTTACAGATATATTATTTGACTTATAATTCACTGTATCAAAATTCCAGTGGGTCAGAAGTTTACATACAATAAGTTGACTGTGCCTTTAAACAGCTTGGAAAATTCCAGAAAATGATGTCATGGCTTTTAGAAGCTTCTGATAGGCTAATTGATATCATTTGAGTCAATTGAAAGTGTACCTGTGGATGTATTTCAAGGACTACCTTCAAGCTCAGTACCTCTTTGCTTGACATCATGGGAAAATCAAAAGAAATCAGCCAAGACCTCAGAAAAAAATTGTAGACCTCCACAAGTCTGGTTCATCCATGGGAGCAATTTCCAAACGCCTGAAGGTACCACGTTCATCTGTACAAACAATAGTACGCAAGTATAAACACCATGGGACCACGCAGCCGTCATACTGCTCAGGAAGGAGACGCGTTCTGTCTCCTAGAGATGAACGTACTTTGGTGCGAAAAGTGCAAATCAATCCCAGAACGACAACAAAGGACCTTGTGAAGATGCTGGAGGAAACAAGTACAAAAGTATCTATATCCACATTTAAACGAGTCCTATATCGACATAACCTGAAAGGCTGCTCAGCAAGGAAGAAGCCACTGCTCCAAAACCACCATAAAAAAGCCAGACTACGGTTTGCAACTGCACATGGGGACAAAGATCGTGCTTTTTGGAGAAATGTCCTCTGGTCTGACGAAACGAAAAAAAGAACTGTTTGGCCATAATGACCATCGTTATGTTTGGAGGAAAAAGGGGGATGCTTGCAAGCCCGAAGAGCACCATCCCAACCTTGAAGCATCCTGTTGTGGGGGTGCTTTGCTGCAGGAGGGACTGGTGCACTTCACAAAATAGATGGCATCACGAGGCAGGAAAATTATATGGATATATTGAAGCAACATCTCAAGACATCAGTCAAGAAGTTAAAGCTTGGTCGCAAATGGGTCTTCCAAATGGACAATGACCCCAAGCATACTTCCAAAGTTGTGACAAAATGGCTTAAGGACAACAAAGTCAAGGTATTGGAGTGGCCATCACAAAGCCCTCACCTCAAGCCTATAGAAACGTTGTGGGCAGAACTGAAAAAGTATGTGAAAGCAAGGAGGCCTACAAACCTGACTCAGTTACACCAGCTCTGTCAGGAGGAATGGGCCAAATTTCACCCAACTTATTGTAGGAAGCTTGTGGAAGGCTACCCGAAACATTTGACCCAAGTTCAACAATTTAAAGGCAATGCTACTAAATACTAATTGAGTATATGTAAACTTCTGACCCCATGGAAATGTGATGAAAGAAATAAAAGCTGAAAGAAATCATTCTCTCTACTATTATTCTGACATTTCACATTCTTAAAATAAAGTGGTGATCCTAACTGACCTAGGACAGGGAATATTTACTGGGATTAAATGTCAGGAATTGTGAAAAACTGAGTTTAAATGTATTTGGCTAAGGTGTATGTAAACTTCCGACTTCAACTGTACCCCCAAAAATTACTTAGTATTTTTACTTACTTTACACCACTGACAAAAATATAAACGCAACATGTAAAGTGTTGGTCCCATGTTTGATTAGCTGAAATAAAAGATTCCAGAAATGTTCCATATGCACAAAAATATTATTGCAGAAATTTGTGTACATCCCTGTTAGTGAGCATTTCTCCTCTGCCAAGATAAGCTATCCACCTGACAGTTGTGGCATATCAAGAAACTGATTAAACATCATGATCATTACACAGGTGCACCTTGTGCTTGGGACAATAAACGGCTACTCTAAAATTAATAGTTTTGTCACACAATGCAATGCCACAGATGTCTCAAGTTTTGAGGGAGTGTGCAATTGGCATGCTGACTGCAGGAATGTCCATCAGAGCTGTTGCCAGGGAATTTAATGTTAATTTCTCTACCATAAGCCACCTCCAACGTTGTTTTAGAGAATTTGGCAGTACGTCCAACCGGCTTCACAACCGCAGACCACGTGTAACAACGCCAGCCCAGGACCTGCACATCCGGCTTCTTCATCTGTGAGATTGTCTGAGACCAGCCACTCGGACAGCTGTGCGTATGCACAACCAAAGCATTTCTGCACAAACTGTCAGAAACCGTCTCAGGGAAGCTCATCTGCATGCTCGTTGTGTGCTCTTCACGGATGAATCCCAGTTTCAACTGTACCAGGCAGATGGCAGACAGCGTGTTAGGCGTTATCTGGGCGAGCGGTTTGCTGATGTCATGGGGCACTATGTTCACAACATTGGTAGTGGTGGGGTTATGGTATTAGCAGGCATAAGCTATGGACAACGAACACATTTTAATTTTTATTGATGGCAATTTGTATGCACAGAGATACCGTGATGAGATCCTGAGGCCCATTGCCGTGCCATTCATCGGCCAGCGTGTTTCACTTCCCACCAATATCTATTCCAGCAACTTCGCACAGCCATTGAAGAGGAGTGGGTCAACATTCCACAGCCTGATCAACTCTATGCAAAGGAAATGTGTCACACTGCATGAGGCAAATGGTGGTCACACCAGATACTGAATGGTTTTCTGATCCATGCCCCTACTTTTTTTATGTATCTGTGACCAACAGATACATATCTATAATCCCAGTCATGTAAAATCCATAGATTATTTTTGTTGTGTAGTTTTGTTTGACACAAGGTTGACTGTCGCTTCTATTAAAATGCTAAGCAAAACTGTATTATCATAGAGTCTATTAGGGATAGTTCACTGTAAAACATTAAACTGAATATAATAGAAGTTCAAAAGAAAATTCATTTTATTTTTCTATATTGAAGTATGTAACACTCTTAAAAATGCTGGATTAAAAACATGTTACGATCGTCTAATGAATAACTGGACCAAGGCGCATCGTGCTCTGAGTTCCACATCTTTATTGTGTGAAACTTACCAAAACAAAAAAAGAAACAAACAACGAACCGTAACATAAGCGGTGTAACATGCACGAACTCCAAACAAGATCCCAGAAAACACAGTGAGGAAATGGCTGCCTAAATATGATCCCCAATCAGAGACAACGATAAACAGCTGCCTCTGATTGGGAACCATACCAGGCCAACATAGACATACAACAACCTAGATAACCCACCCTAGTCACACCTAACCAACATAGAGAATAAAATGCTCTCTATGGTCAGGGCGTGACAAAACAACCCAATTTGGGGCCTCCCGAGTGGCGCAGCGGTCTAAGGCACTGCATCGCAGTGCTTGAGGTGTCACTACAGAGTGTCGCAGCTGACCGAGAGACCCATGAGACGGCGTGCAATTGGTCCAGCGTCGTCTGGGTTAGGGGAGGGTTTGGCAGGCTGGGATGTCCTTGTCCTAGCGACTACTTGTGGCGGGTCGGGCGCATACATGCTGACTTTTGTTTCCTCCGACACATTGGTGCAGCTGGCTTCCAGGTTAAGTGAGCAGTGTGTCAAGAACTAGTGCGGCTTGGCAGGGTCGTGTTTCGGAGGACACATGGCTCTCGACCTTCGCCTCTTCTGAGTCCGTACGGGAGTGGCAACGATGGAACAAGAATGTAACTACAAATTGCATTTTGCTAAAAAATAAAACAATGTATTTTTTTGGTGGGTAAATATTGGGCAGAACACACGCTGGATTATTTTGACCCAACCAGTTGGGTTGCGTGAATAACCCAAATATTGGTTAATTTAACCATTATTTGGGTATTTTTTACTCTCATGCTGGGTTGACCTAGCAGCTGGGTCATTTTTTATGTAATCCTTAGGATATTTTCAGGAGGCGTGTCTTATTATGGGCTTGGCTTTCAGATAGCTCTTGTTTTTTTTATTCAACCTTTATTTAAACAACGAGTCACATTGAGATTAAACATCTATTTTACAAGAGAGCCCTGTATACATTACAATAAAAAAGGAATAATGAAACAACATACACATATAAAGTACCAGCCAAAAGTTGATACACCTACACATTCAAGGGTATTTCTTTATTTGACTATTTTCTACATTGTAGAATAATAGTGAAGACATCAAAACATTGAAATAACACATCATGTGGAATCATGTAGTAACCAAAAAAGTGTTAAATAAATCAAAATATATTTTATATTCCTCAAAGTAGCCACCATTTGCCTTGATGACAGCTTTACACATTCTTGGCATTCACTCTACCAGCTTAATCAAGGCAAAAAGCGATGCTTTTCCAACAGTCTTGAAGGAGTTCCCACATATGCTGAGCACAGTTTGGCTGCATTTCCTTCACTCTGCAGTCCAACTCATCCCAAACCATCTCAATTGGGTTGAGGTCGGGTGATTGTGGAGGCCAGGTCATCTGATGCAGCACTTCATTATTCTCCTTATTGGTCAAATAGCCCTTACACAGCCTGGAGGTGTGTTGGGTCATTGTCCTGTTGAAAAACAAAAGATAGTCCCAGTAAGCGCAAACCAGATGGGATGACGTATCGCTGCAGAATGCTGCGGTAGCCATGCTGGTTAAGTGTGCCTTGAATTCTAAATAAATCACTGACAGTGTCACCAGCGAAGCACCCCCACACCATCACAGCTCCTCCTTCATGCTTCACGGTGGGTACCACACATGTGGAGATCATCCGTTCCCCAACTCTACATCTCACAAAGACACAGCAGTTGGAACCAAAAATCTGGACTCATCAGACCAAAGGACAGATTTCCACCGGTCTAATGTCCATTGCTCATGTTTCTTTGCCTAAGCAAGTCTCTTCTCATTATTAGTGTTCTTTCATTGTGGTTTCTTTGCAGCAATTTGACCATGAATGCCTGATTCACACAGTCTCCTCTGAACAGTTGATGTTGAGATGTCTGTTACTTGAACTCTGTGGAGCATTTATTTGGGCTGGCATTTCTGAGTCTAGTAACTCTAATGAACTTATCCTCTGCAGCATAGGTAACTCTGGGTCTTCCTTTCCTGTGGCAGTCCTCATGAGAGCCAGTTTCATCATAGCGCTGGATGTTTTTTTTTAGAAGACAGCACTTTTCCGGAAATTTTCCATATTGACTGACTATCGTGACTTGAAGTAATGATGGACTGTCGTTTCTCATTGCTTATTTGAGCTGTTCTTGGCATAATATGGACTTGGTCTTTTACCAAATAGGGCAATCTTCTGTATACCACCCCTACCTTGTCACAACACAACCGATTGGCTCAAACGCATTAAGAAGGAAACAAATTCCACAAATGAACTTTTATTAACAAGGCACACCTGTTTATTGAAAAGCATTCCAGGTGACTACCTCATGAAGCTGGTTGAGAGAATGCCAAGAGTGTCAAAAGCTGTTATCAAGGCAAAGGGTGACTACTTTGAAGAATCTCAAATATATTTTGATTTGTTTAACACTTTTTTGGTTACTACATGATTCCATATGAGTTATTTCATAGTTTTGATATCTTCACTATTATTCTACAATGTGGAAAATAGTACAAATTAAGAAAAACCCTTGAATGTGTAGGTGTGTCAACTTTTGGCTGGTACTGTATATGTGCATGAAACAATATAATTCAACACACAATTAACCAAAATAAACATATTTAATAAATGTGATCACATTCAACTCAATAGAGGTCCTCAATCAATCATTTAAACTGCCTAAGTGGCACCAGCACATCTAACTGCAGTGAACTCTGCAGATTGTTCCACAAATTAGGGGCAAAAAAACTAAATGCAGATTTTCCCAAATATGTGGAGACTGAAGGGATCTCTAGTGTTATCAGGTATTATTAGTTACCTGCCAGAGTAAATGCCATTCCTGTTCATCGTGTTAAGTTAACCTTAATTATTTTAGCATTTTACACATTCTTCTAGAATATTAAGATTGTTTATTACATATTATAATAAAGTGGTATCTATCCCAATAATGGGATTTGTAGGCTTTAGGGAACTTATACACTTCTGTAAGCCTAATTGAAGCTACAAAAATGTTAATGTTCAACCTTAACATGTGATAACTATACAACAGAACAGATTAATATGTATGGCTAAAATGAACTATCTGAAAGCCATGCCCCTACTTAACTATGCCTCCAGTCTTCTGATCTGATCAGCTGTGTCATATCTCAGTAACACAGCACCAAATAACCCAGCACTAATAACCCAACTTTGCTCTTTTTAAAGAAAACAACTCAACGAAGTGACCCAACGCCTGCAACCCAGCAGTTGGGTAAACCAAACAACGCGGCCTTTTTCGGGGTGTAGGATAATTATTATGCATGGTGTAACCTACAGTTATTAGTCACCCTGACTTTCTATCAACTATTTTATATGGTTAAAGTGCTAATGTAATTATAAACCTGGTCTATCAATAGGCTATAACCGTATCCAAATTGCGTATGCCTAACGTTTAAGTTATGCACAGGTAGGCTATGGTTGATCTTTTTTTTTGCCTATCCTGACGTCTATTATGACATTGCGTTTAACTCTATTTTTTTATCAGGGTTTATGACTCAATCGAACTCAATATAGAACAGTGGCCTTTATATAGTTCTGACATTCAATGGAATATGCTGTTATATACTGAGCAATAAAGGTATAGGCCTAGACAGGGCAGCTGAGGCACCAATAGCCTTCGCAGCACCATGGACAGTTCCTGATTTAACACAGGAACCCTGCACACCCATTTATAAAGATTCAGATGACACGGAGGGATGCACGCTCCCTGTGATTTGATTGGTCCAGGGTAAAGGTCTCAAATAACAAAACTGTGTGCATGTATGAAATTATAAATAAGTGTTTTGGAGACCCGTTGACAGAGGCTATGGGATACAGATTTCAGGATTGCATATTTCTGTAATTTTTGGGAGCATGCAGTGAGGGTTTACTTTCATCTAAGATGTAGTCATTAAATTATTCCAACGGTTTACCCATGCCAATTGAACGGTGGTGCTTGTATATTATCGAGGAAGGGCGGATACAATACACCACCAATTGTTATTCATACTACTTTAACAGGAAATATATAGCACAATGCAGAATATAACTACCATATTGATGTTGGCTGGCTAGCTCACTCGCTGGGGTTTTCCCTTATGATGGACATTTTGGGTTATAGATGCGGCCAGTGAGTGTTTATGCATACACAATATCATTTTTATAAATTAAAAACCTCCCCTGCAGAAGTAACATATGTGATTCGCTCGGTTTGCATACACTATGGTGTAAGTCCTAAATGGCACATATCGCGGACTACTTTCGACCAGGACTCGTGGTGTTCTGCTCCAAAGTAGTAGGGCGCCATTTGGGTCTTCGCCATGGAGGCATGTGAATGCCCCTTGACTGCAGCTACCCGTGGCATGGCAGGAAAAACGCTTGTTTTGTCCTTCAGCCTTAAGTTCTGCCTACATTTAATAGGGGGCTGATTGCTCCTTTACACTCATATTAAGTTGCTTTGTAATTTTAATAATTTATTAAGATTTTAAGCAAACTATCTTAAAGGACAATATTGTAGAAGAGAATAATATAGTTTACACATGGGCAAATAAATGTTCACTATCCATCGTGCGTAATAGTGATGCATGAAAAATAATAATCTGGACTAGATTGTCTCGGATGATTTGCCAGACCAAAAGGACTATCCCAAAAGAAGTCAAGGTTATTTTCAACCATGCAGGCTGAGGGACTTTAAACCATTGCGAAATATTACTTCAAAACACGTGGTTTGACAGTTTAAGTTGTACGTTTACTTTATATGTTATTTTTACTTATAATTTGATTATTAACCTATAATAGAGATGTTGGTAGGTTAACAGACAATAATGATAGAAATTGTAGGCTACTCATTCACTTTATTATGTAAATAATTGAGTGCTCCTCATGAGATATACATTATACATTTATCTCAACGCAATTATGTACACTTGAATCACATTGGGAGAGAATTAAACGTTTAAACCTTCGAAATAAAATATAGGATAAATAACGAACATATAATTTAATAGCGAATAGTAATTTAATGGCACACGGTCCTCTAATGGGCCCTAACACCCTCCTACATTGTAAAATGTTTACAAACAATATACAACACACATTGAATTTGAGCATCAGATGCTGCAAATGGCTCTCCTTCACTGATTTGCACATTCATGCAATGGCACAATGAGATGGTGCCTGGTTCGTTCCAAAATGTGCTGCAGATTATTTCGCATGGGGTATGGCCCACGGTCAATGTACATGTTTTATATGAAATAATAAGTCATTCGTTTTATACAATGAGTATTTCCAGTTGATAGTTACGCTTTTTATACACAATCAAGGTATTTAGGCTACTTTGCAAGTAAGTACCCCCTATGTATTGTCCACCTATTCAGCGATATAACATTCCTGATTGTTAAGTAGCCATAATAGGCTATGTTTTGGGGGGAAATAAAATGTTAAATATTGTGCAGCTTTGCATGAATTGCAGTAAATAATCGCTAAGGCAACAGAGCACTTGCCTCTGTATAGATATTGATCTTTCCTAAAACCGTTGCATCATGTAAACATGACATAACTATTTTATAAAACATAACATGGAGTTACCTGAAATGAAATTGGAACTAATAATGAATAATGCTGTACAAAATCACAATTAAATTATTCAGGATAGGATAGATCAGTTGTAAAATGCAGGTTGAAAAATATAGAAATATTTATTATATTTGTTTTATTGTCCCAAGTATTTGTTTATAAATTGCATAGTTTTCCAAATTATTGCTTGTGATTTTGTAACATGGATAATCAACACATTCTCAGTATGGTCACCACTATTTCCACAATGTGACCTGTACCATCGAATACAATACAGTACATTAGGTGAAAAATAATATGCATAAGCATCCACACTTCTAAAGGCAGTAACAACAATAAATACATACAAGCGGATTATAATTGCTATTTTGCATCAGTGGCAAGAGGATACCATATAATGACGCGCGCTTATCAGTCTTTGATGCACGTTCAATGTATTTACGATTCATGAAATATAGCGTTAAGCTGAGCATTCATGACTCTCTCGTGATGAGTGTGTCCTTCGTACGACATAATGTTTTCCATCGGTATCTCACACCGCGGCGCAGAGCTCGGGTAAAGGGGCGCGTGTCCCTGTGAACCTGCCAGTCCCGCAGCAGCCTGGTAGTGCATGGTAAAGGCGTAGTTCTTTTCGAACTCTGACGAAGGCTCGTGTTTGAAGGAAAAGTTCCCGTTGACACTCAGTGGTGGGCTTAAGGGTCCGTCGAATGATGGACTAGTGCAGTCTGTAAGCGGCAGCGCGGTCTCAAAGAATGGCTCCAGCGCGCTTCCGTATGAATGGGGCTTGACGTGGAAGACGTGGGAGCTGTCCATTGTACCATATGGAGGGCTGGGAAGACCCGGGGTCTGGTAGGAGTATGGATGCGCGGCGAAGGAAGCACTTGCTGGTTGCATATGAGATGGTATCTCCTGTGTCTGCTCCGGGAGGAAAGTTCTGGGGTTGAGCTGGAGACAGCCTGCCACTAGGTTAGTAGTGGGCTGAGACAAGCCCCTACACAAGGCCTGGACAAATGATATGACGTCTGGGCTCTTCCCTGACCGCAGGATCTCTGACAGGGCCCAGATGTAGTTTTTAGCCAGTCGCAGAGTCTCGATTTTTGAGAGCTTTTGGGTTTTGGAGTAACATGGCACAACTTTACGCAAACTCTCGAGCGCGTCGTTGAGTCCGTGCATACGATTCCTTTCCCGCGCGTTCGCCTTGTGGCGCCTCATCTTAAACCTCTGCATCCTGGCTTTTGTCATTTTCTTCTTTTTTGGTCCACGACGTTTAGGCTTTTGATCGTCGCCTTCCTCTTCCTCCTCTTCCTCTTCCTCCTCATCATCATCCTCATCCAGTCTGTTTAACCCATCTTCGTCGTCATCCTCGAGGCCCCCGTGCATGGACTCAAGCGCGTCGTTATTCTTCTCCATATCCTGTTCGTTCTGGGAGCGCTGACATTCGTCAGTCCAGGTCGCAGAATCCTGGGGTTCTGATGACATCATGGTCTGTTCCGTGTAGGATTTAGTCATATTGGAAATCTGTCAATAAAAAAGACAACGGTGAGGAGAATCATTTGGACATCATTTGGTACTTGACTAATAGCCTATTCAGTAAGAGTTCGTTTTGGAACAGGTGCATTGGGCTACTAGTCTAAGTAAAAAAAAAACATATTTTTGCATCAGAACCAATATTACTTTTGCAATACCGATGATTATATGTATCATAAAAATGCATAAGAATTTAAGAGCAAAATGTAGAACATTAATTTGTGGTCAGGATAAACCAAAACATAGGAGCATAATACACCAATTATTCAATTATCACCTAATAGCTTGACATAACAAGTCAATTTGATCAAAATTATTTTCAATTACGTATATTTAAATCTCCAGTAAATTGAGACATCTGAAATGTCATTGCTGAGTTCAATCAGAATATCTGAATCCCTGTTTCCTTTCTGTAACAGGTGCGAAATGGTCACATCACCTCTCATCTGAGAAGGTGTGTATCAATAAATAATTCAAGCTTGTTCAGAAAACCTTTAACTGCTGAATAATTGTAGCCTGCTTTATGGCAATGTAACATACAAATTACAGCGTCCCTTTCACTCAAAACATTTGCATAAATAAGTTATTACATTATCTGATTGATAAATAAATACCTATGTTTTGCAGAATGATCTTGTTATGACTCTGGCATGCCCCTCCTGAAGTGTGAGGTCCGGTGAATGGACTGTAATGTGGCTGCGCCGACGGATGCTCGTGTTATATAGTGCTGCTGCTGATGCTGCAAGGGACTGGGAGAGAGAGATGAACCTGTATGTCTCTATGGTTGTATCCCTAATACCATCACCATCGCTTCACCCAATGACTGGCAGGAACAGGCTCCACCCACCCATGGCCTTACTCTCGGCACGCGCCATATGGTCCATCTACGTCAAGCAGAAACGGCCCCAAGCATCACGTGACAAGGTCCCATTTGTATTCGCCAGAGCTCTGTATTCCGCTCCTTTGTGGCCAAAAGAAAGTGGCCATCTGTCGCCAGTTAGGGCCTCCATGGATCCGTGTGGACCCGCAGGATGGATTAACCCTTTCGAGCATAGTACATATTCAATCACTGCTAATACTCAAGCCCAACCCATTCCCCACGTGTGTCCTCTTATAAATGGGTTGATTATGATGTTATTAATCATAAATATCATAATTATAGAATAATGTAGTTTTGCACATTAGCCCACTTTGCGGATATTGAACACACATTAAATAGCCTCATAAACACGTCAAGTCACCAAGGCAAGAATAAGGCCCTTGCTGGCCGTAAAGGACACATACTGGCCCTTCATATCTATTTTTCAGCGAATGATAATGCTGTGAGACATTTTTTCAAATAAAAGTAGGCTATCCACGGAGAAGACCTAATACAATTATATGCTATGCAACATTGTAATTACAACAATGAATTTAGACCAACTGCATGACTTTTTTGGTTTTGCTCACTGCCGCCTGCATCAGTGTTTATCTGCAGTAGTTGACGTGTTATTGTCCCCCATCTCTAGCAGTGCGTGATGTTGATTGACAACAGTGGTTGTAATGTCTGGACCGAGCTGGTTGAAGTAATGAACCTGGAGTCTCCCACTCTTTTCAATCTGCTGGTCGGCACGCGAGCCGCACGCGCACTAACAAACGCCTGTTTCACAGCTCACTACCCTGATGCAACGTCCAAAATCTGCTGTCTTCTGTTCAATATAATGCCCCCAAAAAATCGACGTGTTGACCGTTGGACAGAAAGACAGCGTAACAAGTGGGGGTAACAACAGACAATCAAAACAGAACTGAACCACGAGAGAAATAATTAATTTTTAAACAGAATAGTTATAGAGCGGGACTATAAAATGTGTCCCATATAAATAATGAAAATGA
Organism: Salvelinus fontinalis; assembly: GCF_029448725.1. Classification (NCBI taxonomy): domain Eukaryota; kingdom Metazoa; phylum Chordata; class Actinopteri; order Salmoniformes; family Salmonidae; genus Salvelinus; species Salvelinus fontinalis. The sequence continues at coordinate 24,922,829 of NC_074683.1, read as the reverse complement.
CATCATCTGCTACCCAAACGAAAACCATACGGACTGTCTGGTCATTCACAAAATGAGTAACTTTATATCTTGAGGATAGAATCATTGGTTACTTGCATTTGGTCACATGGAAATGCAACCATAAGCACATAGGGATGAATGATCAATATCGTTAAAGCAGCAATAGCAGTAGTAAAAATAACAAAGCGACTCTCAGCCGTTGTTTTGGTAAAAAGCTGAGGCATGGGGCTGGAGAAATGTACCACTCTCAAATTCATAGACAGAGCTATGGATGCAAGGACTGACCATCCATGGTTTTTAGGCAGTACTTTGTTTACAAACATTGGAACAAAACAAGTTTATATTTTGGGTTCTGATATGGTAGGACAGTTTAACTAAGCTTATGAGACATTTATAAGTTATATTCTTCAAGAATCAATGGGAATATTTTATTCATTTATACGTCCTTTTAAATAAACCTATTTATACTGAACAAAAATATAAACGCAATATGTAAAGTGTTGGTCCCATGTTTCATGAAATAAAAGATCCCAAAAATTGTCCATATGCACAAAAAATATTATTTCTCTCAAATTTTGAAAACAAATTTGTTTACAACTCTGTTAGTGAGTATTTCACATTTGCCAACATCCACCTGACAGGTGTGGCATATCAAGGAAACAATTAAACATAATGATCATTACACAGGTGTACCTTGTGCTGGGGGACAATAAAAGGCCACCCTAAAATCTGCAGTTTTATCACACAACACAATGCCACAGATGTCTCAAGTTTTGAGGGAGCGTGCAGTTGGCATGCTGACTCCAGGAATGTCCACCAGAGCTGTTACCAGAGAATTGGATCCGCATTTCTCTACCATAAGCCGCCTTCGACCTCATTTTAGAGAATTTGGCAGTACGTCCAACCAGCATCACAACCGCAGACCACATGTAACCACACCAGCCCAGGATCTCCATATCCGGCTTCTTTATCCACTGGATTGTCTGAGACCAGCCACACATACAGCTGATGAAACTGAGGAGTATTTCTGTCTGTAATAAAGCCCTTTTGTGGGGAAAAATGGATCTGGCTCCCAAGTGGGTGGGCCTATGCCCTCCCAGGTCCACGCATGGCTGCGCCCCTGCCCAGTCTGGTAAAATCCATAGATTAGGGCCTAATTAATTTATTTCAATTGACTGATTTCCTTATATGAACTGTAACTCAGTAAAATCATTCAAATTGTTGCATGTTGTGTCTATATTTTTGTTCAGTATATATATATATATATATATAGCCTACAGTAGCCTAGGCCTGCTGATGGATATTTGATAAAATAACTCCCTTCTTTATTCCAAACAAGGCGTAACGTAAAACCATTTTGCCTAAATGATGGACAATCACAAAAATGTTAACTTGCAAATGGGAAATATGCCATTGGATCATGAATGCCAAGAAAAGCCAGGCTTCTCTCTGTGTTCATAATTTTCAATTCACAAGAGGCTGTATGTAATGTATCTCACCGTAGAAAGCATCAGAGTGAGCGAAACAGCGCCCCTCTGTCTATGTATGCATAGGTCATCTATCTGATGCTGTCTGGTCCAAAAGAGTATGACATTGTTGCAGTAGCGATGTGTGGGTATAATCACTGGGGAAGCCATACATAAAAGCCATTATACAACCTGTGTTGTGATAATTGTGTTGTTTGCTCTATGACCTGTTAGTTAATATGCCTTGCAACTGTGATATAGGCCTAAAGGCCGAGACAATAAGACGATACAGTGGCAGAATAAATTCAACCAAAGCTTTGTTTCATCACAAAACCAGAGAGCAACCTCTGTCCAGTGAAGTCCACTAAGCATATTGCATGTAACAAACAGTTACATTACTTAAAGCATGGTCAAGCAAGTTAATGTTTGTGATATTTTCGGACGGACCACTAAACAACTATTGATTTAGAGCCATGGAAAGTTACCACAAGTCGCAAAGAAAACAGGAGCTGCCTCCACTATTCCAGCAACATTTCAACTTCAACATTTCAACATCATCAAATCACCTACACTTAGTCTAAACAGTGACATCCGAAATGGTCTATCACTCTATCATACAATACAAACTTTTATTTTTTGTTGTCCTAGGCTACCTGGCTAAAATGCTTGTTTGCTAGTCTAACTTCCTTTCATGGGCAATGTTAGCTAGTTCAAATTAGCCTTCTACAACTAGCTACAGTGAACTTCCATCCTCTGAAGCCAGGGGCACAATGTATGAATTAATGGCTGGATCAGAATCCCCATTATAATCAAATCAAACTTTGTTTGTCACATGCACCGAATACAACAAGTGTAGACCTTACCGTGAAATGCTTACTTACAAGCCCTTAACCAACAGTGCAGTTCAAGAAGAGTTAAGAAAATATTTACCAAATAAACAAAAGTAAAAACATTGAAATAATAAAAAGTAACACAATGACATAACAATAACGAGGCTATATACAGGGGGTACCGGTACCAAGTCAGTGTGAGGGGGTACAGGTTGGATGAGGCTATTTGTATATCTAGGTAGGGGTGAAGTGACTATGCATAGATAATAAACAGCAAGTAGCAGCAGTGTACAAAACAAGTGGGGGGGGGGGGGGGGGGTTAATGTAATAGTCCGGTGGCCATTTGATTAATTGTTCAGCAGTCTTATGGCTTGGGGGTAAAAACTGTTAAGGAGCCTTTTGGTCCTAGACTTGACGCTCCGGTACCGCTTGCCGTGTGGGAGCAAAAAAAACAATCTATGACTTGGGTGACTGGAGTCTCCGACAAATTTATGGGCTTTCCTCTTACACCGCGTATTATATACTGTAGGTCCTGTACTGCAGGAAGCTTGGCCCCAGTGATGTACTGGGCCGTACGCACTACCCTCTGTAGTGCCTTACGGTCAGATGCAGAGCAGTTGCCATACCAGGTGGTGATGCAACTGGTCAGGATGCTCTCGATGGTGCAGCTGTAGAACTTTTTGAGGATCTGGGAACCCATGTGAAATCTTTTCAGTCTCCTGAGGGGGAAAAGATTTTGTCGTGGCCTCTTCACGACTGTCTTGGTGTGTTTGGACAATGAAAGTTCGTTGGTGATGTGGATACCAAGGAACTTGAAACTCTCGACCCGCTCCACTACAGCCCCGTTGATGTTAATGGGGGCCTGTTCGGCCCACCTTTTCCTGTAGTCCACGATCAGCTCCTTTGTCTTGCTCACATTGAGGGAGAGGTTGTTATCCTGGCACCACACTGACAGGTCTCTGACCTCCTCTCTATAGGCTCTCTTATCATTGTTTGTGATCAGGCCTACCACTGTTGTGTCGTCAGCAAACTTAATGATGGTGTTGTAGTCGTGTTTGGCCATGCAGTTGTGGGTGAACAGGGAATACAGGAGGAGACTAAGTACACACCCCTGAGGGGCCCCAGTGTTGAGGATCAGCATGGCAGATGTGCTGTTGCCACCCTTACCCCCTGGCGGTGGCCCGTCAGGAAGTTGCAGAGGAAGGTGTTTAGTCCCAGGGTCCTTAGCTTAGTGATGAGCTTCGTGGGCGCTATGGTGTTGAACGCTGAGCTGTAGTCAATGAACAGCATTCTCACATAGGTGTTCCTTTTGTCCAGGTGGGAAAGGGCAGTGTGGAGTACGATTGAGATTTCGTCATCGGTGGATCTGTTGGGGCTGTATGCAAATTAGAGTGGGTCTAGGGTATCCAGGAGGATGCCGTTGATGTGAGCCATGACCAGCCTTTCAAAGCACTTCATGGCTACCAACGTGAGTGCTATGGGCGGTAATCATTTAGGCAGGTTACCTTCGCTTCCTTGGGCACAGGGACTATGCTGGTCTGCTTGAAACATGTAGGTATTACAAACTCAGTCAGGGAGAGGTTGAAAATGTAATTGAAAACACTTGCCAGTTGGTCCATGCATGCTTTGAGTACACATCCTGGTAATCCATCTGGCCCCGCGGCTTTGTGAATGTTGACCTGTTTAAAGGTCTTGCTCACATTGGCTACCGAGAACGTTATCACACAGTCAGCTGGTGCTCTCGTGCATGCTTTAGTGTTGCTTGCCTCAAAGCAAGCATAAAAGGCATTCAGCTCGTCACTGGGTAGCTCGCATCTGGGTTTCCCTTTGTATTCCGTAAGAGTTTTCTAGCTCTGCCACATCCGACGAGTGTCAGAGCTGGTGTAGTAGGATTCAATCTTAATCCGCTATTGACCCCTTGCTTGTTTCATGGTTTGTCTGAGGGCATAGCAGAATTTCTTATAAGTATCCAGATTAATGTCCCGCTCCTTGAAAGCGGCAGCTCTAGCCTTTAGCTCGATGTGGATCTTGCCTATAATCCATGGCTTCTGGTTGGGATATATGTACGGTCACTTTGGGGATGACGTCGCCAATGCACTTATTGATAAAGCTGATGATTGTGGTGGTATATTCCTCAATGCCACCGGGTGAATCCCGGAACATGTTCCAGTCTGTGCTAGCAAAACAGTCCTGTAGCGTAGCATCCACGTCATCTGACCACTTCCATATTGAGCGAGTCACTGGTACGTCCTGCTTTAGTTTTTGCTTGTAAGCAGGAATCAGGAGGATAGAATTGTGGTTAGATTTGCCAAATGGAGGGCGGGGGAGAGCTTTGTATGCATCCCTATGTGTGGAGTAAAGGTGGTCTAGGGTTTTTTTCCCTCTGGTTGCAGATGTGACATGCTGGTAAAAAATGTTGTAAAACTGATTTAAGTTTGCCTGCATTAAAGTCTCTGACCACTAGGAGTGCCGCTTCTGGGTGAGCATTTTCTTGTTTGCTTATGGCCTTATAGAGTTTGTTGAGTGTAGTCTTAGTGCCGGAATCGGTCTGTGGTGGTAAATAGACGGCTAAGAATAATATAGATGAGAAATCTCTTGGTAGATAGTGTGGTCTACAGCTTATCATAAGGTACTCTACCTCAGGCGAGCAATACCTCGAGACTTCTTTAATGTTAGACATCACGCACCAGCTGCTGTTGACAAAAAGACAGACACCCCCACCCCTCGTCTTACCAGATGTAGCTTCTCTGTTCTGCCGGTGCATGGAAAATCACGCCAGTTCTATAATATCCGTGTCGTTCGTCAGCCACGAATCGGTGAAACATAAGATATTACAGTTCTTAATGTCCCGTTGGTAGGATAATTGTAATCGTAGGTTATCAATTTTATTTTCCAATGACTGCATGTTAGCAAGTAGAATGGATGGCAGTGGGAGTTTACTCGCTCGCCTACGGATTCTCAGAAGTCAGCCCGATCTGCATCCTCTTTTCCTCCGTAATTTCTTCACGCAAATGAAGGGGATTTGGGCCTGTTCCCGGGAGAGCAGTATATCCTTCTCGTCGGACTTGTTAAAGGAAAAAGCTTCTTTCAGTTCTTGGTGAGTCGGAGACCGTAGCAGCAACATTATGTACAAAATACGTTTTTAAAAAAAAGTTACAAACAACTAAAAAAATAAATAAAAATAGCACAATAGCACTCTTCGGCACCATCTTAACAGTATGGAGAATTGCCCAGTATGGAGAATGAAGTAAACCACAAGTCCAAATCCCTATTTCCATCCATGGAAAACTTAGGAAAGGGACAATTTTAGCTAGCTTGTTAAACACTGGAGGACAACAACACAATCAGATGCAACAATTCAAGTTTTTTCTGTGTAATGACATATGCTCTCAATGCGATTTAATAGGAGTGATGCCAAATCCAAACTGGCACAGCAGGACCATTCACAGTTGAGCTCACTCACTTTAGCTCAATGCTGATGGGCTATTATGTTATACTTTTTTATCAAGGGAGGCCAAATGCTCGCTGCCTTCCCTTGCATTCAATGCTACGGGCAGCAACAATCTCCATCAAAATGCCTAAAGTTAAACTCCATGGTGTCTGACACCCCAAGAAAACACTACAAGTTCACACAGTTTGCTCAGCTCTGAATCATCCGCGTGGGTCTATATTTAACAGGGTCTTTTAAAATTGCGCTGTTGAGCGGCACAGAGCACAGCTCCGCTTGGTGATAACTAGGTAATCTTCAAGTGGCCACAGAACCTGGTCGCCTCGAAGTACTGCCTGAGAGAGAAGCAGGGAACACCTTATCTTGATTCTTTCATAAAACCAGGTCAAGTTGTGTTGGTCGAAAGTACCCTGCTAGAATGCTAGAAGAAGGTCCATCACACATTTTCCCAGACTATATATTTATATGACCATGTAAACTGTGGTAGCAGACGGTTGAGATTTTCAACACCGCCCACAGCACTTCAACACCGCCCAAAGTAGGGTTTCCCAAACTCGGTCCTGTTCCCCTGTTGGTTATTTGAGTCGGCTGTGTAGTGCTGGGGCAAAAAACAAAACGTGGGCTGCTCTAAAGGGGGAAAACAACAACTAAATGAAACAATTTGTTTGAGTGTTTTACACACCATTATTACTAACTTAGGCTTCAATAATATACTGTAAGACCTGACTTTTTGGGTCAGGCCCGAATATTCTGCACTGCTGCGATGGTCTAAAAAATGCTGTCAACTGAGTGAGCAATTTAAGATGTGGTTAGAGCTGAGTCACCCAACCGTTATAATCAGGGGTGTAGTGCCACTTCCACACTCAGCCACTTCTCAGAATGGTGCTATGTCTTGCAAGATCACTTAGTGATTCATTAGTATTTTACATAACAAAACGAATACCAAAAACACCACTTAATTTCTTATGACAATTTAGGATTTTTCTCATGTGAATAGAACTCAACAGCGCCGTAGTCTAAAATATGCTTTGAATGAAACAAAATACAGGTGGTCGTGTTCAACTCCATCTGCTCTAAAATTCGATTACACAGTAGTTAAGCTACTTAGCCTACATCATTCAAGAAGACTGAAATGCATATTCACATGAAACAGATTGGGATCCAATGGTTGGCAAGCATGCAGCATGGGCGTTTTACCTGTAAAAAGTAAAGAAATATTATTCACGATTGACAGTGATGATGGCCTAATTTATAATAAGTTAGGCCTAATTTGGTGTTTTAGGATTGAAAAAATACAACATTTTCATTGAGCTACTTATGTGTAGGCATATGGAATCGTGCAATGTGGAGGATGTAGGCCTATCGTGTGTATATTTTACAATGTAGGTACCAACTTTCATTCAGAAATGATGATGTAATAATAATACAAAATTGTGCTCCGGTAGGCAGGTACTACACCACTGGTTACAATAAATGTGAAGCAATTGCCATGTGTGGTCAACTGATAGTTCCAGCTACGTTTTGATCGTTGCTGCTTTGAGACAAGCCTTCATAAATCAATCAATGTCAGATTGTTGTTTGCACTGAATCTCCTTTTGGATATTTAGTTACAATTATGCTGGGAAATGTTAGCTAAGTGGAGGTGAGTGCTCGTAATCATTAGTCTAGCAATTGAAAGCAATGCAGATATTCTCCACACACACACACACACACACACACACACACACACACACACACACACACACACACACACACACACACACACACACACACACACACACACACACACACACACACACACACACACACACACACACACACACACACACACACACACACACACACACACACACACACACACATTAGGCTTATAGCCTACCTGATGAGCTTCCCTGATGTTTTCCTGAACTTTCCAATACTTTTCTGATGCATTTCACTTAGTCTACTGATGCAATCCACTTTTACACCTTTCCTATAGGCTATTCAAGTAATTTTAACATATTTTCTGATTGGTTAAAAAGGTCATACGGCCTACATCGTTTAAAAAACAATCTAGCTGAAACCACTAACCTCTTGGCTTCATTGATTTACTGCGTTTATTATCTTGTAATTGTAGGCTAGGCTACTTGCTGATACATTATTTTAAATATTATTGTAACAGTACACAATAATCTACCTACACAATAATCTCCTATTGGGTTACTGACCACAATCCATTCAGTTAATAACAAGAAGTGTTGATTATTTGGCCTTAGGGAGAGCACAGGGTACGGAAGAAAACATAACATCGCAGGAAGCAACACAATCTCACATTCAATTCGTCCATATATGTACATAATGCATTTCAGCAAATTTCGTGCGTTTTCAGGAAGAGGTGCTGGAAGTGCCGCAGATAAATTGAAATTAGTTTGCGAAATTCTATAATTACTCCTGTCTCTACAGAAATAAATGAAATAATTGCAAATACTACACCATAGAGCATAATTTAGCCACAGAGGATTAATAGCTTATTTAAAAAAATGTATTGCTGTAGATTGTGTTTTGTCACTTTATGAGCGCATAGGTCTAGAGTTGGGAATCAAGCAAATGGTCAGCCCGCGCGGCAAATATCAAACAGATGACTGTTGAGTTGTTGCTGGTGTCAATGTGGCTGTCAATGAACAGCAGCCAGCAGCTAAATGATATTTTGCATTATTTCAAAATACAATTCAGGGGAAAAAATGTTTGTATAATAAGTGAATGCCACTAGAAAGTCGACTATAACTCATCATATTGTAGGCTTGAGATCTGTCTTTTCATTGGCCTATGCTATTGGTTGCATCGACGACATGGGTCGTCCGTTTTATTGATCTCAGTATGTCAATGTCAGAGTAGCTTGTCATTTTGTGTGGTATAAAAAAACATTATTGAAATGTTTACAGTCATGTAAAGTTATGTAGAATTGCAGGAAATTATTTTCGAAACGGCAATTATTTTCTCAGCCCCTGGTCTTCAGGATTTCGAATGTTATGAAACTCTGGTGACCGCCCTAAGACCAGGCTATCGGTTAAACATATTAGCTAAACATATTTGCCAAGCGTTTTCAGACACAAATAGAAATGTGCAAATTCAACTAATTACTTTATATTGTAGCCATATTGTAATAGTGCTGTCTTTTTTGCAAATATTATTAATGTATTATGTGCTCAATAATATGATACTTTATTGTTTGCTCTTAAAACCAAAAATGAATTGCAAAAATATAAACCAGGTTTATATTGTGTCAAAATCCGCAAAGCAAGCCGTTTTCCCAGTGACCTCATAGCATAGTTTAACGAATCCTTATTCCGTCTCACCAGAGAGAACATGCATTGTGTTCAACTCGGTGTTTGGTTGCAAACAAAACCTGAACCCATTACAGCTATTTAAATATGAGGATCTGAACTTCCATTCCTAATCAGAACCCCGCCCGGCCTTGTCTCAGAGCAGGGAAACCATCCTGAGTCCCTACTCCAAGTCTTTCACTAATGCCCTTCCGCTTGAATAGACGCTTAGATTGCAATGAAATGCTAAACGGAATTAATTCACTTTCATCGCACTAATTGCTTATGCAAAAATGCAAATGTGCATTAATTAGTTAGACCACTGATTAGTTATTTGGTATTGGCGTGTAATAAATCACGCTGGAAGGTGCAGACAGAGACAATGTCCCAAATGCCACCCTATTCCCTATTTAGTGCACTATTTGTGACCAGGGCGAATATAGGGCTCTGGTCAAAAGTAGTGTACATGTAGGAAATATGGTGCCATTTGGGATACGCCCAGTAAAATCCTGGCTCGGGACCCAGCTGTGGCCCATAGCGGGATGGATTTTGGTTTCAATAATATGCTAAGAACACTTCCGGGGGTTTCACATAGCAGGTGACCACCTGCTGCATAAGCGTGCCTGCCTGAACCCCCTATGGAGTGCACATGATCTATATAGCTTATTCGGGAAATTAATAATAACACCAATATCCTAATAATAACAATAAATAATAATCATAATAATGTTGGTATTATTACAATGTCGTAATATATATATTAACATATTAGGCCTACAGTTGTAATATAATAATAATTAAAGTAGTATAAAAGTATTATAATTTGTAGGGAACTCAGAATGATGTCCAATAGTGCACTACACACAGTGTGTGCAGCTGTAGTGTATGTGAGCATTCACTGTAAGGTCTACGTTGTATTCGGCGCATGTGAGAAATACAATTTGATTTGACTTGGAATAAAAGTTTGGGAAAAAGTAAAGAAATCAATTTTTTTAAGGCAAAAAAACGCACCTCTTCGTAAGGCAATAATAATGTTCAGGGAATCAATGTTGTAAAATGTTGCGAACTTTAATTGTATGTCTTGTTGTTCTATTAAAACACAGATAACAGTCACCCATATATCATAATTACATCCTTCCTTATCTGTTTTACTACATTCTTCGAAGAAGACAACAAAACGGTAATCGTAATTTTTGTTTTTGTAATTAAGAAAAACAGGTGCCACTCGAATATGTGATGATATTATGAAATGTCATTGTTTATTCGTTAAGGACGGGAACGCATAATATGGGTCAATAAGATTTTAGTTGGCCTGGGTGAAGGAAACCTTGACGTCACTGTCACTGATATGTGTACAGGCACACTGTCAGAGATCTGTATTTCTCACAACAGAGCAATAAATGTTTTTCGCTTCCTTAAAGTTGTAACAATTTTTTGGGAAGGATGCTGCCTGCGGTTGCATTGGAAATACAATGGCGTCGTCTTGTGGTGGATATGAAACATTACATCAGCGGCATCAGGTGAGCTTATATTATACTTTTAATCTTTAAACTTTGGAATAAAGTTGTAGGGGAGAGCGAGGTAAGTTGTCATTCGGGTAAATTGTCAAACTGTTCATACCTCTAACACTAGAGGCGCAATGTCAAATAGCTACTTTATGTGACCACATGTTCTATGGTCAACTTCGTGTTCACATGTGGTCAAAAGTAAAAAATTGGCAGTTACATTTTATGCAATAAAACTTTGTTATGTATGAATGTTCAAAATTATAATTTTGCACTGAGTAAAGGAGACAATACCGTGTCTTTTGATACTTTAGTTGCAGTCCTATGTTGAGCTGACCTTGAGATTTAGCCAACAAACACATGTCAGTTTGGGACAAGTGGCCTCAATGATCTTGGGCAAGTCTTCACATGTGACAATTTGCCCCAGTATACATAGACACATAGAACATGCTCAAAAAACATTGTGATATTGTCTAATCAGCTCTGATAATAGTATTAAATGTTACTGTAAATGGATGATCATATATACTTATAGTTTATAGCAGCAGACATATCCCTGGACTACACAAGACAGGCTTTGGTGTGTGTGTGTGTGTGTGTGTGTGTGTGTGTGTGTGTGTGTGTGTGTGTGTGTGTGTGTGTGTGTGTGTGTGTGTGTGTCTACTAACACACTACATGCCTACTGTATGAGACAGTATATCCACACACACACACACACACACACACACACTACTTCATACAGTGTCATGAATTTAGTGTGGCGTTATGAATTGCATTGTGCCAACAAGGATAGTAGACAGGGAGGTGGGAGTAATAAGCCTGTAATGAATATGTAATTGCAATGAGGAAATGTGTTTTTGAAGGAAGGAAGAAGGAAGGAAAGAAAGATGGTTAGACATTATAAAAGAACGACAGAGAATGGCAGCACACCACCTGGCATAATGTCAAAGGCAGTGAGACAGGTGAAGTTACAGAACAAATCAATCAGGAGTACGGCAAAGGATTTTGACATAAATGACCGTACTCTGACTCAGTATTGTTAAAAGGTTACCAGAGAAGAAGTTGAAAGTCAGACAGCCATGCCAACAACAGTGGTTGGCTATACAAAGCCGCAGCAGGTTTTTTCACCTGATTTGGAGCTGCAGCTTGTTCAGTGTATTACTAGGTCAGCTGACATTTATTTTGGTCTGTCTCTAAGTGAGGTCAGAAGACTTGCCTACCAGTTTGCTGTGGCACACCAGGTGAAGTTCGCGCCAATGTAGCAGAAAAAGAAAATGCCAGCTCGGAGTGGTTTACAGGCTTCTTAAAGCGGCACCCAAGTCAGAGGCAACTAGCCTTGCCAGGGCAAGTAGCTTCAACAGAGAAAATGTTAATGCTTTCTTCGACAATGTATCAGAAGTGCTACAGAGATATCAATTTGAACCAGGAGACATATGGAATGTCGATGAAACTGGGGTGACCACTGTACATAAACCTGACAAAGTGATGGGCAGACGTGGATTCAAACAAGTACGGTCACTGACCTCCGCTGAAAGGGGAACCCTCGTCACACTGGCCTGTGCTGTCTCAGCCACAGGGAATAGTATACCTCAATATTTTATATTCCCCCGTGTCAACTTCCGCAATTATTTCCTGATCAATGGGCCACCTGGCAGCAAAGGAGGGGCAAATCCCTCTGGGTGGCTGAAAAATGTGCACTTTGTTGACTTCCTGAAACATTTCGTAGAGCATACGAAATGTTCAAAGGAGAAGCCCTGTTTACTCCTTTTGGACAACCACGAGTCTCATCTGTCCATTGATGGACTCAATTATGCCAAAGAAAATGGCATAATTGTGCTGTCATTTCCACCCCATTGCTCTCATCGGCTTCAACCCTTAGACAGGTCTGTCTACGGGCCGCTAAAGAGGCACATTAACATGCCTGGATGAGGAACAATCCCGGAAGATAATGTCAGTTTATGACATTCCTGGGATTGTGGCAATCACCTATCCTCTGGCTGCAACCCCCCTTGAACATTCAGGCTTACTTTAGGGTGGCTGGGGTACAACCTTACAACAGGGATGTATTTCTGGAAACTGAGTTTGCGCCATCCTACGTAACAGATCGCCTCATTCAGAACCCAACCCTACTAGGCCCCAGCACCAACCCTGCCCTGCCAGGCACCAGCACTATTCCAGACCTGCCAGGCCCCAGCCCCAACCTGCCAGGCCCCAGCACCATTTCAGCCCTGCCAGGCCCCAGCACCATTTCAGCCATGCCTAGCACGAGCTCAGACACAGACCTGCCCAGTTCTTATGCCAGCACCAGCTCACCCTTGTACAGTAATGCCATTGCTGACAGCGGACTACCAACTCCAGAGGACATCCGGCCATATCCAAAAGCTGACCCCCGAAAACTAGCTTGCAAAGGAAGAAAACAGCACAAAATAGCAATTCTAACTGACACACAATTGAAGCATGCACTAGAAATGGAAAAGAATAAGGCACGATCTAGCAAAAGGCTGTTTCCGAAGAAAGGGAAGCAAGGGGGGAGTCAAAATCTGGATCTGCAAAGAACAAGAAGGCAGCTAAAAAAAGAAAAATCGTAGAAGAGTCATCATTAGATGAAGAGGAGTGCTTCTGCCTCGTCTGTGTGGAGCTATTTTCAAACAGCCTTCCAAAAGAGACTTGGGTGAAGTACGTGAGATGCAACAAATGGGCCCAAGATGCTTGCACCTCAGGCCAGGCAATTTATGTGTGCCAGAACTGTGACTCAGAAGATGAGTCTGATTAGTCAGATACGGATGTAGGTCGTATAAACTGTTACAAAACCGTGCATTAGTGCATCAGTGTTTAAACACCACGTCTGTTTTGTTAAGACTTGAAACATTTAAGCAAGTTATCTGCAGCATTACATTCCATTCCGATTACAACAATTACCGTGGATCTATGTGCACGCCAGAGAACGTTAGATTTCAAAGTTCAGAGTAAGGTGGTCGTGCCACTTAATGAATGTGTGCTCTTCCAGCATTATTGTTTTGATTGAAAGGAATGATTTGCCAGATTCTCTAGGCATGATTGTTTTTATTTTGAGTTCTTTAATGAAGTCGAATTTGGTTTTGAATTTGAAATTAAAATCAATATTAACAATTAATTAGTTGTGTTCTTATTTGTTGATAATCCAATGTGACAACTTACCCGCTGATGGGGAAAATTGTCACAAGTGCATACTTTCTATTTAACGGTCTACAACTCCGTACTGAAATAACATATTAAGATGTAATGAATACAAAATATGTGCCCAAGACTTCCTTCTTTCATTTGGTATGACATTTATACCATTGTGATGTATTGTGCCCAGTAAATGTTAGACAGCGTGAAAAGTGTGACAACATACCTCGCTCATTCTTACTTTCACAGTTGTTAAAATTATAAACACCTAAAACATTTTAAAAGCTTCTGCAATAGTGTAGGCCTAACCTAATCAAAAGTTCCTGGCATAGCCATTAGGTCAGGTGGGATTTCAAATGTCCATAAATGTGCACAATACAAACACTTTCCAGAGGTGGATCTGGATGGGTATTTTGCCAATTTATTAGCAGCAGAGATGAAAACACGCATAGTTACAAGGTGTAAATGAGTAAGGTGGTCGTGCCACTTAATGGATGGTAACAAATTACATTTCGATTTTGAATTTCTGAACAAACAAAAAACTGCTTCCCTACTTCCAGGTCACCTGTGTGCCAAAGGCCTAAATGCACGTGATCAGTGACCCATGACTCAACATATAGTGCCCTCTAATGCAGTTTTTAAACCTCTCCTCGGGGACCCCCAGACGTTTCACAATTGTGTTGTTGCTCTGAACTACCTCACTGGATTTGTCTATGCAAGGGCAAGTTGAATCAGGAATAGTTAAAATAATGATTAGTTGACTAATTTAATCAGGAATAGTAAAAATACATGGATTGGCTGGGCGGTCCCGAGGAGAGGTTTGAAAACCCCTGCTCTAGTGTACAAATTAAGTAGAATATACAAAGACAGACTAACTATAGTCTACAAAACAAAACAACAACATATGCAGACTAGGTCAAAGTGGCTCCTACACTCTGGGAAAAATAAAGTTATTACATTTTATTCATTTGTTTTATTGTCAGGACCTGCTCCGAGGAAGTTCAAATACATTCACATTTTTCAATAAAATTTAAATTTACTATTACTAGGCGCCTACTGTATTTCACTGATGTTTGCACTACGCGTATGCCACCAGCAGGTTACAGAATATCCTAGTGGAAGACGTCATCTCATCCTAGATATGAATACAGACTCGCTGGCCGCCCGCCCCTTGTTATGTTACTTTACTCCCTCCGGAAGCGGAAGACTAGTTTTCTTCGTAAATGAAGTTCGGCAAAGTTTGTCAGATTCCAGTTCAACGGAGCTACTTTTCAACGCTTCAAACTCCTTTCCAACCCGCATCACAATGGTAAGTGTTGATGTTTTTATGGAAACAACATACGAGGATAACTCGAAATATGATGCCAAACGTTTACCGTGGCGCACTTTGCCTGATGCAATTCACATGGACCTCACTTGTCACTGATTTCAACCCTCAAGTAATTTTTGGGAAACAAATTTACGACTTTTATATCAACTGGAAATGTACATTGCAAATGGAAGTCACAAAACAATGTAATTACATAACATGTCGGCAGTGTAGGCTATGTCACGAATAGCTTTTAGAAAGGTAGTTTAGGATAAAAGGCAAAACACTTCAGGTGGGAGACTAACGTTACACTTTTTTTGTGCAAGACGTTTTGTGAGACCCGACGTGTTCCCAATATAGGCTTTCTTTTTCAGACATTGGAGGCTGAGACATCAGCGAAGTAGTCTACTGTTTTACAATTGTTAAGTCAATAGGCCTATCTCCTTTCCAATGTTCCTCGTCCCATACGCCCCCTCATGGGATACATTATGAACATGCAATGAGTAAACCTGCCTGGACTCCAACGTCGAGCAGAAATGAGCGTTTGAATCAGGAACGTTTCCTCTCACGACCTCTACAAGCTAGAATGTTGAATATAATTATATTTTAACATAACATATCATTTTATTAAACATTCTGACTTGTAGAGGTCGTGAGAGGGAACTTTCCTGATTCAAAAGCTAATTTCTGCCCGACATAGAATATAGCATTATATGCTATTCAATGTGGGCTTCCCAGGCAATGAGTAAACATAACTCGTATATATCATGCTTTAATTTCGCTGTGTATTTTGGTTGTGTTTAAATACTGTCCACATAACCTTTAAACAGGTTAGAAGTTGCAGTAACAATCCCTCTACTCATAGCCTGCTTTTCAATAACTTTATTTCCTACATGTTCTGTTCATGAATAGATGTGGGAGAGAAAAAAACTCTGCCAACAAACGTGTATATAAATAGCCAAATAATTTGCATAATATTGACCAACGAGAGAGCCTTAGATTCAGCACTTTCAGGTAAAGTAGGTAAAGCACTTTGTACATATTCTATTCGTACAGGAGAAACAGGACTTAGAATGTCTGGTATTCAGTGTTTTACAGGTTACTGTATATCTGAGTAACTTAGATATATATATCCTTGAAGTAACTTAGATGACATTTATGTTAATGTTGATGCCTGTATGAGGAAATGTTCACAAAAATGTTTTTACATGTTCAAGATAAACGCTTTGCTGTGTGTGGTGACGCACTGCCTTGAAAACCAGGAATTACGCTAAAGAGGTCTGTAGTCTCCTGAGAGGCCAGCCGAACACAGACAGTATTTGGGGCTATAGACAGGCCGTAGACAGAACTGGTGTCTGGCATTCTCTCCGGCGCTAACGTGCTTCTCTGAATACAGGTATTGCACAGGGGAGGTCTGTCATCTCTTCAGAGGCCAGCCTATACCATACAAATAATAATACATTTAATTTCTAGTGGCATTCTAATTTACTTTACATCACCACATTGTGATAAACCATTAAAATAGGCTTCAATGAATAAGGGCAAAAAACATTAACCAAGAATTAAAAGGTAGCTAGTGGTCTAGTACTTTACAAGATGCACAGAATAATAAAGGTGGAAACAAGGACTAACACAACAGAACTTGAAAGTAAGATATAGGACCAGCAATAGACATCAGTTGGTAGAGGTATATGCTAGCTATACAGTGGCTAGGGGCCCTTTAGTTTCTCCTGCTGTGTTAATATCTTACATATTAAACAGTAGGGCACAGACGTTCCTCCTTGAGCAAACTAGCTGCCTATCTGACTTGGGGTCACATGCTTCGTGTGTGGGTCACATGCTTCGTGTGTGTGTCCCAAATGCCACCCGATTCCCTACATAGTGCAATACTTCTGACCAGAGACATATGGGCCCTTGTCAAAAGTAGTGCACTATATAGGGAATAGGGTGGCCTTTGGGACGTGACCTGTGTTTTTCTTGATGACGTCATACAGGTGGGTGTGCCACACCTGTGCTGATAAGTGAGTGTTTGCAGAACTAACACAGGTGGATCCACCAAGTAGACTATCACAGGATGCGTGTCTGCATTGAGACCATTGACTACATTTTTACCAGACTTGTGAAAGTGTTGCCAGTAGCTTATATTTCTAAAACTACAGGAGAGAGTTAAGGAAAAAGAACAGACCGGCCTGCATGTCAGAAATACTCTGTTATTATTCTAGGAGAAGGCCCCTGACTGAATGACTCATGCTTGAAGAATTAGGGACATGTAAAATAAAACAACTCGCAAGCCTTTTAAAGACATTTCATGACTTTGATTTCAAAGGCATGCCATATTTTGATTGAATTATTAATGAATTATTCATGTGGTTTGTAATTTCCATGTAAAAAGATCCGTTAGCATCAACAAGTGAAGTTCATAGGAGCATTTAAAATTAGGTGTCAAGTCTATATTTTTGAGAAATGAAGGCATATATGCATTTTTCAAACATTCTCCATTAAAATTAGGAATAAGATTAGAAGAAGAAAAAAATTAGGAATAAGTAAACACTTTGATTTGTTGTCAAACAAATGGTAAAGGGGTTTACCTGAAAGTATTGGCCTCATTTGAGATTTGGTTCATTAAGAAATGCTAGCGGCCATGAAATGAATTCAAACGTGAGTTGGTTTCGGGTGTGGTTTGATGTGTGTTCGCAGTTTTTTTTTTTTTTTTTTTTATTTTTTTTTTACCTTTATTTAACTAGGCAAGTCAGTTAAGAACAAATTCTTATTTTCAATGACGGCCTAGGAACAGTGGGTTAACTGCCTGTTCAGGGGCAGAACGACAGATTTGTGCCTTGTCAGCTCGGGGATTTGAACTTGCAACCTTCCGGTTACTAGTCCAAGTTTTGAAGAGTTAGCCAAATTATTTTGCCAATTAGCTTCAGCCGTGGTGTGCAACCGTGGCGAAGGTGGTTTCACTTTGGATAGCATGATGATGATGTGGTCGGGGACAGTTTGCATCTTGAAACATGAATACTGACATGTCAAACAATTTGGGCTTGTGTCAACAGTGGACTAATGGGGGAAAAAATACCAAGACCTTGTGAGTGGATTTTTCCTTTAAGAGTTTCTGAAAAACGTGGTCACATACAAAAACTGATGGAGATTCTACAGCAATTCTGTTACCTAACTTTGCATCTGCACAGTTTTTCCAGTAAATGTGTTTTTGTAAAATGTTCAGTGTAAATTGTTAAAAGTAGACTAATCCTTGTTCATAGAGTTGTATGGTTTGTTCAACTTTGAAATCAATGTTTTTTGTTTGGCATATAAATGCAAAACATCGTTACCGTGGAATTGCCCTTTTGTACTTTAATAATTTATTTTGGCACAAAGCACAGCTGGTTCAGAACCAGAGCCATGATGTAGAATTACATAAGCTTTCAGCCTGGAAGCATTCCTGATGTTCAGAGTGGTACAGTACAAACCATATCGCGTAGCCTGGATTTCTTTACACAATCTGACTGAGTGATTACGACTCGTGTTAACCTTGTAGAGCAGGACTAGGGGGTTCGTTAGCACTTCATTAAAGAAATGACCAGGGCCCGGCTTCCTAAAAGCATCTTAAAACCTCTTAGTGCAGAAATCTCGTTACCGGGATCAAATTCGACAACATCCAGTGAAATCGGAGCACGCCAAATTAAAAATACAAAATCGTAATATTAAACATTCAGGAAAATACAAGTGTCTTACATCGTTTAAAAATGTAACTTCTTGTTAATCCAGCCTCTTTGTCAGATTTCAAAAAGGCTTTACGGCGAAAGCATACCATGTGATTGTCTGAGGATAGCGCCCCGTGTACAAAAGCATTACAAATATTTTCCAAACAAGCAGAAGCGTCACGAAAGTCAGATATAGCGATAAAATAAATCACTTACCTTTGCAGATCTTCCTCTGTTTGCAATCCCAAGGGTCCCAGCTACACATCAAATGGTCGTTTTGTTCGATAAAGTCCTTCTTTATATCCCAAAAAAGTCAGTTTAGTTGGGGCGCTTGATTCAGTAATCCACCTGTTTCCCTCGATCAAATTGCATACAAATGAATCCCAAAAGTTACCAATAAACTTCGTCCAAACAAGTCAAACAACGTTTCTAATCAATCCTCAGGTACCCTAATATGTAAATAAATGATACAATTTAAGACGGAGAATAGTATGTTCATTACCGTAGATAAATAATGAAGTGCGCGCCCTCATCCACGCACGCCACAATACTACAGTCAAAATGTGAGCCACCTAGAAAAACTACAAATTCTAGCTCATTTTTCAAAAAACAAGCCTAAAACTCTTTATAAAGACTAGTGGAAGCCCTAGGAACTGCAATCTGAGGTATTCCTTTGATTTTCTCATAAACAAGGATTTGGATGGGCAGACACCTCAATTTTTAAATTTTATTCCAGATGGATTCTCCTCTTGTTTTCGCCTGCCGTATCAGTTCTCTTATACTCACAGACATTATTTTAACAGGTTTAGAAACTTCAGAGTGTTTTCTATCCAATACTACCAATTATATGCATATCCTAGCTTCATCTGAAATACCGAATACTGCCACCGGCCCTCAAGAAGTTAAGGCTAAGTTCATTGTTAGAACCTTCGTAGGAACATCGTTAAATCTCTGCGCTGTTTCCCAAAACCATCATTATTGACGTTTAACTTGAAAACACTCATCTACAGCCTACCATAGACCACTCGTAGAACAGCTAACACGTGTTAGGTTCTTATATTTCAGAGTAAATAACTCACGGACACTAGAGAAGCTTTAACCACGTTTAATCTTTCCCAAAAGTTCTGTACAGCTGAAATCAGACCGTAAAACATTTCAGACATCACAGTTTATATGCATCCTACTTAAGACACTCCTCCTTACAGTTTATGGCTCCACGGGAAAGAAGGTAACCAGATACCAACCCTGATTACTGCCTTAAGGGGAACTGACCTCACCCATCACCTAATTCACAGATATCCATCTGTCTTCCCTATATCAATACATCACTCTCCTCCATCAAACACATTCCAAAGCCTTCTGTCTTTCTTCAGAGAACCATTAACTTCTAACACAACACCCAGTCTCTTTCATTTCCTATCATTCATTTACTACCTCAATGATCAAAGTTTAGCCGATTCCAACACACGGAACCCAAACCGGCTGCACGTGTGCTCCATCGTGCATAAATGTATTTTGTCCCCCCACACCAAATGCGATCACGACACACAGGTTAAAATATCAAAACAAACTCTGAACCAATTATATTAATTTGGGTACATGTCGAAAAGCATTAAATAATTATGGCAATTTAGCTAGCTAGCTTGCACTTGCTAGCCAATTTGTCCTATTTAGCTAGCTTGCTGTTGCTAGCTAATTTGTCCTGGCCTATAAACATTGAGTTATTTTACCTGAAATGCACAAGGTCCTCTACTCCAACAATTAATCCACACATAAAACGGTCAACCAAATCGTTTCTAGTCATCTCTCCTCCTTCCCGGCTTTTTCTTCTCTTGACTTTATATTGCGATTGGCAACTTTCATAAATTAGGTGCATTACCGCCACTGGCCTCGTTCGTCTTTCAGTCACACACGTGGGTATAACCAATGAGGAGATGGCACGTGGGTACCTGCTTCTATAATCCAATGAGGAAATGGGAGAGGCAGGACTTGCAGCGTGATCTGCGTCAGAAATAGAACTGCTTTCTATTTTATCCCTTGGCAAAGCAGACGCTCGTTGGCGCGCGCAATAATTGAATAATATAGATTTCTAAATGTATTTTGCAGCGCTCGCGCCGCGAGTGTAGTCAGCCTGTAAGTGTGTTGCTAGATGCTTTTTTTGCCCTGCCGTGCCACTTTATGCACAGAAATCTCAGCTAAACAGAATCACATGGCCTCTGTGACCGCCGATAACTTCAGAACAAAGTTGTCTGCAAATACAAACTTTCCAATGTCTTTGCAATTGATACAAACAAGCGACATATAAAAATAGAGACTGCATTAAAATATAAACAGTGGGCTCTATAGGGCTCTTTCAATCATATAGAAATACGTTTCATGTTCAGCCATTTGAGTTCTATTTTGCAACTTGTGGGCTACTGGCTGTATTTGTCTCACCATATTTCATGATGTGTAGCCTAATATATGTACGCATTTTTATTGGGTAAGCATTAGAATAAGCCGCCAGAATATTTGCAGCCGTATGCTGTAATATCTCTCTAGGAGCTGATCCATCCTTAGCATTGTGAAATAATTATAATGTTAAGGAAAGAGTTGAAAGGAGAAAGCTGATCCGAGAGCAGTGCTCTCTTTCTTTCGATCCTATCAGTGTTCACCCATGCGCCAACGACGCACTTAGCGACCATTCGGTCTCTGCATGGTGTTTTGGGAAACGCATGTTAAGTCTTCGGCCGTTGTAGGAAAGTTGCAGGGTTAAAACCTAAGCCTAAGTTCCATCACTATCGGGAAACCGGGCCCAGGTATTTAGAACTTATTTTGTACACACTAATAACCTATGAAGTATGTATGAATGGGCTATGGGGTTGTGATGTAAAGTTGACTGCTGGATCTGAATCTGATCCTGTCCTTTCACTCACACTGCTGTGAGAGAATGATCTCAGCCCGTGTGAAATGACCAATCTGTAAACCGATGTTTCAGGTCAGTCAGCACATGAACCAATGTACAAGACATTGTTATCAACATCACAGTTTGTTCTCCATGGTTTGTTTGTCTGGCCTGCTTCAGGTCCTTGTAGTCACGTAGCACAGAAACAACACTGCTGAAGGGTGCCGAGGGGAGGGGGGGGGGGGGGGTGACAGGGGCTTGTGTGTGTGTTTTCTCAGTGCAATCTGAAGGTCTTGGGGCTCTGCTATGTCTGGACACAGGAAATGAAGTTGGCCTGAGTCCCACAAACAGAATAGCTCCCATTTACTGTAACCATGAGAGGGGGAGGAGAGACGGGGTCAATACCAACGTGACATCTGGGGAGTAGTGTGGGTTGCTGGGGAGCTTTGTTTGTGATTTCCAGATGTACAAAACTTCAACCTTTCCGTGCTGTTGATTTCTTCCTGTCACGCTGTTCTTTGAGAGACTTTGAGGGAGAATCCTGAATCTTGTAATCATGTTTTTGTCATAATCATAATTGCGATTGCCAGTAAGCCTCTATTTTGATTCATCTAGCTAAGTATTTGCAGGTGTACTGTAGCAGGCTAAAGTCCTAAGCAGTGTGGTTTTGCCTTCTCATTCCCTTTTCATAACCAGGATTTTTTGCAGCCAGTATCAGCAAGACGTCGAACAGCCAAGGAGAAACCTAACGCCTTATTATTCAAAGCCATGTTTATTTGATGAAAATTATTCATGCAATCACTGTAAAATGTAGCCAGCACATCTCTTACAGTACTACCACAGAGTTTCTAAACCCAGAGGCGCAACCTCGTAAGACTTCCGGGAATGATTGCGAAATAGACCAAGCAGACCAGGCCGGGGGTTGGGATTGAAAATTAAAGTGCCAAATCTTCCATAGTTGTTCATTTTCTCTATCTAAAGGCGTAACCTTAATTCGAGCCAATGTCTTAAGTAGCTCAACGTGTTGTTACTCTAACCTCGTGAAAGTGACAAACTGACATGTTTTCATTTGTCAATAACAACTTTAACTGTTCATTCTCAGCTGTAATATGAAAAGTAAGCCACTAATGTAACAATCCTCTGCCAGGGTTATTGCATTGCTACAGCTCTCTTGCTCTCTCTACCTCTAATACCTCTGCCCATCTATCTCTCCTAGCCTCTTTATCGCTCCAAATGTTTGTTTTACACTAGTCAAACGGAAGCCCAGGGCAACGCTGACCTTGTTGGGTGTTAATGATTTACAATATGATAATGGTGCTGGACGGTACATGGTGTGTTGCTGTATTCTTGGCTGGTGGTATAGCTTTGCTGGCCAGACAGGCAAACAAGCGGACATGTGGACGGACATGTGTGCGGACAGGCAAACAGGCGGGCATGAGGAGAGGCAAACAGGCGGGCATGAGGAGAGGCAAACAGGCGGGCATGAGGAGAGGCAAACAGGCGGGCATGAGGAGAGGC
The DNA here is from genome assembly GCF_029448725.1 of Salvelinus fontinalis. Lineage (NCBI taxonomy): Eukaryota > Metazoa > Chordata > Actinopteri > Salmoniformes > Salmonidae > Salvelinus > Salvelinus fontinalis. The sequence continues at coordinate 24,899,716 of NC_074683.1, read as the reverse complement.
AAACAGGCGGGCATGAGGAGAGGCAAACAGGCGGGCATGAGGAGAGGCAAACAGGCGGGCATGAGGAGAGGCAAACAGGCGGGCATGAGGAGAGGCAAACAGGCGGGCATGAGGAGAGGCAAACAGGCGGGCATGAGGAGAGGCAAACAGGCGGGCATGAGGAGAGGCAAACAGGCGGGCATGAGGAGAGGCAAACAGGCGGGCATGAGGAGAGGCAAACAGGCGGGCATGAGGAGAGGCAAACAGGCGGGCATGAGGAGAGGCAAACAGGCGGGCATGAGGAGAGGCAAACAGGCGGGCATGAGGAGAGGCAAACAGGCGGGCATGAGGAGAGGCAAACAGGCGGGCATGAGGAGAGGCAAACAGGCGGGCATGAGGGCGGACAGGCAAACAGGCGGGCATGAGGAGAGGCAAACAGGCGGGCATGAGGGCGGACAGGCAAACAGGCGGGCATGGGGGCGGACAGGCGGGCATGGGGAGAGGCAAACAGGCGGGAATGAGGGCGGACAGGCAAACAGGCGGGCATGGGGACGGACAGGCGGGCATGGGGACGGACAGGCGGGCATGGGGAGAGGCAAACAGGCGGGAATGAGGGCGGACAGGCAAACAGGCGGGCATGGGGACGGACAGGCGGGCATGGGGACGGACAGGCGGGCATGGTTACGGACAGGCGGGCATGGGGAGAGGCAAACAGGCGGGAATGCGGACATGTGGACGGACATGCGGGCGTGCGTGATGAGAGGCAAACAGGCGGGAATGCGGGCATGTGGACGGACAGGTGGGCATGCGGACAGGCAAACAGGTGGGCATGCGGACAGGCAGGCAGGCAAACAGGCGGACATGTGGACGGACAGGCGGACATGTGGACGGACAGGCGGGCATGCGGACATGTGGACAGGCAAACAGCAGATTGTGGAGCTGGTCACTTTGAATTCCAAGATGTTTTTCCGAGAAGCACTGTTAGCCTCATATGACTCGACTCCCTCTCCTCAATTGAGTCTCATGTCTGTCTGCAGGACTGGTCCAAGCTTTACAGTGAATTTGTGAGCATTAGGCAAAGCTCCCGAGATATGCATGTAGATCTAATTAATGGTAAGATTAAAGTGTGAGAGAAATGACAAAATCACTGAATTCTAATTAGGCCGAAGTCATAATGCTGTTTTGCCAGACAGTGATATGTGACCGTCTCATAGATGGCCTTTGTAGTTTTATGGTTATTCATGGGTCTTGTATGAAGCATGTGATCTGTAGATTAGGACTTGGCCCATAAAGTCTTAACTAGCCTAACCCCTGACCTCTGTCTTGCAAATGGTGAGTTGACTTTGCTTATAAAACATGTTATAAAGCCTGAAGATGGAGTAGGATAGCTCTAATAGTTTGTGTGTCCTTGTGTGTTGCTGGCTGGTGCATAGCAGAGCTCCCCTACCCCTGTTCTCCTGTTCTTGTCCCTATAACAGCATGTTCAGCATACAAAGTGTACCAGTGAGCAGTTACAATGAGGAAAGCAAACAGCCAGAGAGGAACTGAACAGTTTATTACAGTCCTCTCTTTTACCTGGTCATTAAGGCCTAGGGCCTAACTTCTAGCCTGCAGCTCATTGACAATCATATGACTGAAACTCATGCAAAGCTATGTTAAATGATTCTCATGGGTACTATATAACCACATGTTAATACAATGTTTTCACTAGTGTAATTACAGCATTATTACATCTGAAGGTATAAAAGCACTTTTAATGGTGCACTACTTTTGAGCAGGGCCCCAAATGTGTGTGCTATATAGGGATTATGGGTGCCATTTGGGATACATCCTTAGTGGTTACCTCCGGTCTGCTCGACTCTAGAAGGGGATCGAGGGTTAAAGTGACAGAAACACTCACAACCATTCTCACTCAAGCTCACTCTCAAGCTCACTCTCACTCGCTGGAGAGTGTTTCCGCCATGTCAGTCCTGGAGCCTCTTGAGGTCAAGCACAGTTTGATCTTCCTCAAAATTTATCCAAGATTTATCTTACCTTCACAATGCCACGACGACGCTTTGTTTAAATTGAAGCGGAAACGTAGGCCTAAGCTCTACCCTGTTGGAATGTGAGCTTCACTAAAATACCAAAATGCTGAAGGTTGCTATAAGCAATGGGTAAAAATGTTCCTAAATAAAGTGCAGTCTTTTACATATTTGAGTTATTTAGATGGAAATGTCAAAGTTATAATATTTAGTGAGCGTTTGAGACTCTTTGACTTAGGTGGATCATTCAGGTTTGTTCGGGATTTAGGCTAGTTGAGTCATCTCTCTCCTCTCAATTCAAGGGGCTTTATTGGCATGGGAAACATATGTTAACAATGCCAAAGCAAGTGAAGTATGTAATATACAAAAGTGAAATAAACAATAAAAATGAACAGTAAACATTACACTCTCAGAAGTTCCTAAAGAATAAAGACATTACAAATGTCAAATGTGTGTGTGTGTGTGTGTATATGTATATGTATATATATGTATATATATATATATATATATATATATATATATATATATACAGTGTATATACAGTGTATATACAATGTTTATGTATACCATCTCTCCATGCCGCTTTCCACACATACCTAGCCCCGCCCCCTGTCAAGGAGCACTTTTGTTGTTCCTCCACCACAAGACACTTCATGGTCAACAGAGCACATGCAACGTTGATGACAGCAATGTATTTTTTTCACTTTGCTTCTTAATATAAATCCACTAGCGTTCTATAATTACACTATTCATTTGTGTCTTACATCTGCGAACACCTAGTTTGTCTTTTCTTAGCAAGTTGGGCCTAAAGCTTGTTAGCCGCTAATGCTAATTTCTAGTTAGCTGGCTAGTTATCTAATAAATGCAATTAGCTATACAACCTGCTAATACCAGTGATAGTGTAGACCTAAATCAGCATTCAGCATATTGTTTGTGCAACAGTATTGTTTAAATCAAAGAGGAATACGCAAAGCATGAATATGTTAGCTACATGAAGTAGCTAAGAGAGAACATTAAATGTAGCCAGATATTAGAGGGTTCCCTAGGAAACACTTGTCAACAATTACCTCTGGCGTTTCCATTCGTTGGCATGTCAAACAACACTGTATTCAAAGTGCCCACTATTATATTCTAGCTATAGTATTTGAATAATTATTATATTTCCATGATTCCAACAGTTCACCCAAATGTTTTGGCTCTAAATCACAAGTCAAATCGCAATTGCAACATTTTGTTAAAAATAAGGCCTAGGTTGTTTGGCCTTATGGCGCAACCCTACGCAGCAGTGTGGAAATGATCTCAGTGCAGGAAGTAGCTGAAAATGCAGATTTCTTTGGGGGGGGGGGGGGGGGTTAAGTTTTTATTTGAAGAGTATAAAACAATCAGAATGGAGAAAGACCTATTGAAATCACAAAATGTATTTGTTGCCACCCTTGGGTCACGCACTACTCAGCAAATTTTTTATATTTTATTATTAAAAAAACAAAATACTGTCATACCATCCTATTATTATTTTAAATACCGTGATATATTTGGCCTATATTGCCCATCCCTATTTTATTCATTAGACCTTTTATGACCTCAAAGGGCATGTAAGTATTGGATTCTTCAGTACTTGCATCCACGTTTTATTACGATTTAATGTGCATTTTACACAAGTTGCAATGATGGTGCTGATGATGGCACTGTAAATATAATCCTCCACAACTTCAAATTAAGTGAATAAGGGTAGACAAATTACATTTCCCTTTCATTTGTCTCTGATTCCAGTGTCTGTGTGATTTCCAAACAAGGAACAGTGACAGCAACAGCTGGTCATCTTTGAGCGTTGGGTAATTTTAAATTTTTTGGCCTACGTCACAGGCTACCCAGAGACACACCCCATCCCTGTCATGTTATTGAGTTGGTAGTTTAGCTCTATATCTCCAGTCCTTAGTGCCTGTTGGTTTCAAATGGTCTTGGGGCTGGTTCCCTAGACTCCTTGGAGAACAAAGAGAAAGGCCACAGGAAGGTGACCCACCTCAGCCCTCCACTGAATCAGGTCGACGCCCTGCGCTACCCTGCTCTCTGAAACAATATCACAATAGAGAATGGAGGGTATTTGTGTCAGTCAGTGTGCTGCAGTGGTAGCCAACTGCCCAAGTTGGTAGCTAGCTAGACGCTTTTATCAGAAGAAAAGGTCAGGAGGCTGTGTGCGTGTGACGAAGCAGTAAGGCGGCTGGAGGCCGAGGTATTCTGTTACCGTTCTAGACAAAGCAGGTGCGGCTCAGAACCGATTCTCTCCATATAGTGCACTACTTTTGACCAGGGTCCATAGGGCTCTGGTCAAAAGTAGTTCACTGTGTGGGGAATAAAGTGTCATTTGGGATGCAGACTGCGTCATAATTGACCACAGAATGTGATGAACTTGATGAAAGAAGTTTGGCATAACGAAATGCCATTGTTTGCACAGATATAGCAGGCCTATTTTTCCAGAAGAAGTAGCCTATGTTCCTTATCATGTAACCTTTATTTTTAGGTCATTCTCATTTAGATCAATTTATTTCGTAAGATAGAGCTGTAGTAAGATTCGATACTGTGGTTGACCCATTTTGACCAGCCATTTGAACTCTGCTTAAGAAAACATCATAGTAGTGCTGCTGTGAAATTGTTTGTTTTAAAAGGTCATACATAACCGATAGATGGGAAAGAAGAAAAACAGCATAGTAGTTTGTCCCTAGAGGCAAGATCCTTGAGAAACTAGACAGAGAATTTTTATTTGCCGATAAAACACAATTTGTCTTCTTGCTTTAAAGTTAACCCCCCACCCCACCCCAGAGACATACACACACAACCCAAGGGGTTGGAAGCATGATTAAATAACTTGTAGGCCTACACTCCTGAGTTGTCCGTTAATCTCTGGATGTTCTTTCAGGATCTTTGCTCCTATGAGGACTTAACTGTTTACATGTTAACCTACTTGTTGGCTAAGTGGAGTTCTTACTAACAAGTGCTTTGTTTTGTCGGGACTTGGGAGTTGATGCTTGGATCGTGTTCATTATGGTTCACCGTAGCAAAACATTTTGCAATGGAACAGTTAAACAAATGTTTCTTAATGGACAAGTTCATAAATGTTTTTATTCTAATACATTGGAAAGATGCAGTGAAATGTGTTTTTGGTCAGCTGTACCTCGCTCCTGGAGCATATTAGGGTTGATTGCCTTGCTCAAAGACACAATACAGATTTTTCACATTGTCAGCTTGGGTATTCGAACCAACGACCTTTCAGTTACTTGTCCAACGCTCTAACCACCTGGCTACCTGCCGCCTATATTCAGTTAAGACCTCGCCGCTTCACTCAGTTTCGGCGCATTTCCTTTTGTGCCTACTGGACACAACCCTGGTCTGTCTGTGTGTGTCTGTATCCAACAGTGCGGTGTCTTTGTCTAACTTTGTTGCTGTTCAGCAGCTTGGGTGTTTGGGACGTGGGGGCTGTCACATCACGATGGGTGGATGGATGATGGGTCACATTTGGCCCATGATGTGGGAACTGAGACATCCTTAGTTCTGTTGAAAGGGGTCAGGGGGTAGAGGGGCTGATGTGTGTAGGGGGTGCAAACTGGGACCTAAATATAGATATCCTCTTTACAACATGTTTGGTCTTGAGGGGGTTTGATGTTAATAGGCGAGATAGCAGCAGAGTAGTGTTTATTCTGACCAAGCTGGACCAGCAGCAGAGTAGTGTTTATTCTGACCAAGCTGGGCCAGCAGCAGAGTAGTGTTTATTCTGACCAAGCTGGACCAGCAGCAGAGTAGTGTTTATTCTGACCAAGCTGGACCAGCAGCAGAGTAGTGTTTATTCTGACCAAGCTGGACCAGCAGCAGAGTAGTGTTTATTCTGACCAAGCTGGACCAGCAGCAGAGTAGTGTTTATTCTGACCAAGCTGGACCAGCAGCAGAGTAGTGTTTATTCTGACCAAGCTGGACCAGCAGCAGAGTAGTGTTTATTCTGACCAAGCTGGACCAGCAGCAGAGTAGTGTTTATTCTGACCAAGCTGGACCAGCAGCAGAGTAGTGTTTATTCTGACCAAGCTGGGCCAGCAGAGACGTGCTGTAGGATACATACATACACACACTTTTGTAGCACACTCCCACTGAACTCCAGCTGTTCTGTTCTCTATGTCCTTGACTTTCAGCTCCAGCCCAGGTGTTTACCATGGTCATTGTTGCTAAGCTAACGTTTCCCTTCTAGTCTCTCTGTGCTGTGCTTGGTTTGTCTGCCTTTCAGACAGGGAAAGTCTGTACTCTGTACAGCAATCCACTATTGTTCTGCAGTGTCAGCACTTTAAAAATATTTATAAGGAGGTAAGGACTGGAGATGACAGTTTCAAACGGCCTGGCCTAGCACACCCTGATACGAAATAGCTAGTATCTTTGCTCCAGGCAAGGGGTGTGTCCCAAATGGCACACTATTCCCTATATTATGCATTACCCATGGAGCTCTGGTCCAAAGTAGTGCACAATGTAGGGAATAGGGTGCCATTTGAGGGTTATCCAAGGCGTTGTTAGTCAGTTTGGGTGTCTGATCCGGTGGATAGGCCTATAAGTGCAAAGAGTGATTATCAACACAGTTGCTATAATAAAGCGACCCCTCACTACACTAATCCGTCTTGGCCTCTTTCCTTCTTTCTCACACTTGTTTATCCAACATCTTATCTGCATATGAGACTCTGCATCTGTGTATATTTGGGCTCAGAGATGATTTAAGCTGCTAGATTACTTCCTCTGTGTCTCAGGGTACGTACCAAATGGCCCCCTGTTCCCTATATAGTACACTATAGGGCCATGGTCATAATAGGTGCACTATATAGGGAATAAGGTGCCATTTGGGATGTAGGCACTGTCTCTTAGGCCAAAAATCAGGATCTGTCTTCAGGAAGCACAATGAATGAATGAATGCTGCTAGCCTGGGTTCTCTAACTGATTGTCCGTGTGTAGAACAGAACTGATTTGTTCAGAACAGAACGTAGCAAGGTAGGCCTTATGACATCCACAGCTGTACTGTTGTCGAGTAGTGTAGCAAGCCAGAGGAGAAGCACATCAGTCATGGCACTGACAGACAGTGGTGACCAATCCATCTCGCTCTCTCATTCTCTCATTCTCTTACACACACACCTATTCTTCCTGTCCCACTGAAGAGAATACCCTAAGAAAAATAAATGATGAGAGGTGGAAGAGTTGAGGGAAGACGGCTTTGTCATGTGCAGCACACAGTTGGGCTGACTGATCTGTCTGTTGCAGAGTCTCTCCTCCCTCTCTCCCATATCTCTCTCAATCTCTCATAGGCAGTGGAAGGAGTAGGCCTTTGCCCTCACTGAGTTGGGAGGCAGTTATTTAGATAAAGGGGAGCTTCCCCAATCCGTCTCCCCCAGCCTGTACCCATTTAAAGCAGAGTATGTAGCCTTGTACAGACATGATTGTTTAGTAAAGTGGATGTTTTTCCACAGGTCTAAAATGGAGTGGAGAGAGGAAGGCTGTGGGGTTGTGTTTACAGCTGAAGAACATCCCATTCCCTCCATTTCAAAGATGGACTGGAAACTGTCACTTTGCATATCATTACATTTTAGTCTTTTCGGTGCCTTGCTCAAGGACACATCGACAGATTTTTCAGTCTGCTCAGGGATTTTAACCAGCAACCTTTTGTTTACTTGCCCAACGCTTTTAACCACTCGGCTAACTGCCTCCCGTATACTGCCAAGTCGCCAACCAATGTTGAAGGCTATGTCTAGAACTTCACTATTATGGATTCAGTGTCAAGCCTTGGAAGAATGTGATATGATTGATTGGGATGTTTTGCTTGGGAACATTGACTAACATGGGGAGATACTTCCTCCAGAAGTAAAAGCTTCTCCCAAGTGGATGTGACACCTACTCCCGTTGCCTGCTGCACTGCTGCTTGGACTCCACCTGGCAAGCTGTTCACCATCTGCCGTGGTTGTCTCTACCCCCCCCCTCCCTCCCGAGCTTTCGCTCGCCCCCAGCACACAGGCACTGTTGGGGCGAGTGACTCTGAACTTACAATGGCTAGCCCCAAGTCGTTATATATTTAAAAATTGTATTGTGAATTTTGCTATTTTGCTATTTGCCTCACGTCTCCTGCATGCTTTGTTGACTATGAATTTTCTTTACCCAACCGTGGGACAGACTGTTTGTTCCCACACTCGACTCTGACAGTCTATTGGTTACGCTGACTTTGTCCTCCCATCCTATTCTAACAACCTTTGCCGGCTTTGTATTCATGTTACCTGATGAAATTGCTGTACAATATGATCTTGTTGTGATCTGATGCGCATTCAGATGTCATAAATTATCACTGCAGAGCTCTCCCTGTCTTATGGCGTGCCTCGATTGTATTACTGTTGATGTTATCTGGAAATGTGCATGTACACTCTGGCCCACCTACTGTTGCTAGCCCTTTTCTGACTTGTGCTCTGATATCTGCTTTACTGATTTCTGCTCTCGTAAATGCCTGGGTTTTCTGTACGTTAACACTAGAAGCTTATTACCTAAAATTGATCAATTTTAAAGTGTGGGTTCACAGCTCCAATCCAGATGTGTTGGTCATTACTGAGACATGGTTAAGGAAGAGTGTTTTGAATACTGATGTTAACCTTTCTGGTTATAACCTTGTCGACAAGGCAGATCTTCCAAAGGTGGGGGAGTGGCAATCTTTACCAAGGATCACCTTCAGTGCTTGGTTGTCTCCACCAAGTCTGTCCCCAAACAATTTGATTTGCTGGTTTTAAGTATTAAACTTTCAAATAGCTCTTTGTTGACTGTTGCTGGGTGCTATCGTCCTCCATCAGCACCGGCCTGTACCCTACCTGCCCTAAGCTCTCTCCTGGCACCTTACACTAAGTCTGAATTGGTCCTGCTAGGTGACTTAAACTGGGACATGTTTAAACCACCTGAACAAGTCCTTTAGCAATGGGACTTCCTAAATCTTTATCAGATTATTACCAATCCCACAAGGTATGACTGCAAACACCCAGAAAAGGATACTCTTCTTGATGTTATCTTCACAAATAATCCTGATAGGTATCAGTCTGGTGTTTTCTGTAATGACCTTAGTGATCACTGTTTTACAGCCTGTGTTCGTAATGGCTGCTCAGTGAAACGACCTGTCCTGATTTGTCATAGATAGTCTGCTAAAAAACCTTGAATGAGCAAGCATTCCTTCATGAACTGGCCTCTGTAAAATGGTATAGAATCAGCTTGATCCCCTCTGTCGAAGACGCTTGGCCCTTCTTTTTTGATATTTTCAGTGATATTGTTAACAAACACGCCCCCATAAAGAAAAAGATAATTAAAAACCGGTTCAGCCCCTGATTCGACCGTGATCTTGCACAGTTACGCCACCTCAAGAATTGCATTTGGCGAAAGGCTCAGCACACACATACTCAGGCTGACTGGCTCTAGTTCAGGCAAATGAGAAACAAGTGCACTAAAGCTATCCGGAAGGCCAAAGTTAGTTACTTCAAGGAGCAGTTCTCTCTCTGTGGGTCTAACCCCAAGAAGTTCTGGAAAACGGTTAAAAACCTGGCGAATAAAACCTCTTCACAGCTGCCCATGTCCCTTTATGTTGATGATGTGGTTGTTACTGACAAGAAGCACATTGCTTTGCTCTTTAATCACCACTTCATTAAGTCGGGATTCCTATTCGACTCAGCCATGCCTCCTTGCCCGTCCAATATTTCCTCATCTCCCACCCCTTCTAATGCGACGATCCCCGATACTTCTCCCTCTTTTTCCCTGCCCCGCTACAAAGTTTCTCCCCGCAGGCAGTCACTGAGTCCGAGGTGCTAAAGGAGCTCCTGAAACTTGACGTCAAAAAAAACAATCTGCGTCAGATGGTTTAGACCGTTTCTTCTTTAAGGTTGTTGCCCCTATCATCGCCAAGCCTATCTCTGACCTTTTTAACCTGTCTCTCCTTTCTGGGGAGGTTCCCATTGCTTGGATGGCAGCTATGGTAAATCCTTTAATTAACTTCTTATGGCTGCAGTGGCAGTATTGAGTAGCTTGGATGAAAGGTGCACAGAGGTGCCCATAGTAAACGGCCTGCTCCTCAGTGATAGTTGCTAATATATGCATATTATTATTAGTATTTGATAGTTTTAGAAACTTCAGAGTGTTTTCTGTTTGAATTATGTCTGAGTATAACAGAACTCATGTGGCAGGCAAAAACCTGAGAAAAAAAATCCAAACAGGAAGTGGAAATTCTGAGGCTGGTAGATTTTCAACCAAGCTCCCATTGAAATTACAGTGAGATATGGATGAGTTTTCACTTCCTATGGCTTCCACTAGATGTCAACAGTCTGTAGAACTTTGTCTGATGTCTCTATTGTGAAGGGGTGCCGAAGGAGACAGGAATGATTCACCACTGCCATGAGGTGACCATTCTTTCACCATGCGCCTTCACATAAGAGGGAGCTCCGTTCCATCGCTCATCTGAAGTCAATGTAATTCTCCGGTTGGGACGTTATTCAAGATGTATGTTAACCTGTTGAGGACAGAGGGCGCTGTTTTCACTTTGGGGGAAAATCGTGCCCAATTTAAACAGCCTCGTACTCAATTCTTGCTCGTACAATATGCATATTATTATTACTATTGGATAGAAAACACTCTAGTTTCTAAAACCGTTTGAATTATATCTGTGAGTAAAACAGAACTCATTTTGCTGTAAACTTCCTGACAGGAAGTGGAAAATCTGAAATAGATGCTCTGTTCTAGGCCCTGCCTATAAATGTCCTTGATATTTATTAGTATACATGCACTTCATACGTCTTCCACTAGATGTCGACAGGCAGTGAGAGAAGAAATGGAGTGTATAACTTGATCTGGGGTCGAATAAAAGCTCTTTGTATGACGTGTCACCAGTTTCCTGTTTTCTGGAGAGCGCGTGAAGGGACCTGGTTTTTCCTTCTGAAAAGCTGTCGTTATAGACGACTAATATCTCCGGCTTTGATTTTATACATGTGACAATATCATCGTAAAGTATGTTTTTTCAATATAGTTTTATTAGATTATTGAAATTTATTCGGGACGTTAGGCGTGTTGCGTTGTGTGCCTTTGTTCAGGAAGGAGAGCTTCGCGCTACTTTTCTAGCTTTCTGTGCTAATTGACTGGAGAAGAGGACATTCTAAATCCAAACAACGATTGTTCCCGACAAAGGACCCCTTGTACAACATTCTGATGGAAGATCGTCAAAAGTAGAACCCATTTTATGATGCTATTTCATATATCTGTCGAACATGTGAAATAGTCGTTTGCGCCCAGATTTTGGGTACTCTCTCGCTATAACTAAGCTGGATGTCGTAATGAAGTTATTTTTAGAATTCTAACACGGCGATTGCATTAAGAACTAGTGTATCTATCATTTCCTATACAACATGTATTTTCTAGTAACGTTTATGAATAGTTATTTTGTCAGAATAGTTGAGTCTTTAGCCTCCCGGGTGGCGCAGTGGTCTAGGGCACTGCATCGCAGTGCTAACTGCGCCACCAGAGTCTCTGGGTTCGCGCCCAGGCTCTGTCGCAGCCGGCCGCGACCGGGAGGTCCGTGGGGCGATGGACAATTGGGCTAGCGTCGTCCGGGTTAGGGAGGGTTTGGTCGGTAGGGATATCCTTGTCTCATCGCGCTCCAGCGACTCCTGTGGCGGGCCGGGCGCAGTGCGCGCTAACCAAGGGGGCCAGGTGCACGGTGTTTCCTCCGACACATTGGCTTCCGGCTGGCTTCCGGGTTGGAGGCACGCTGTGTTAAAGAAGCAGTGCGGCTTGGTTTGGTTGTGCTTCGGAGGACGCATTGGCTTTCGACCTTCGTCTCTCCCGAGCCCGTACGGGAGTTGTAGCGATGAGACAAGATAGTAATTACTAGCGATTGGATACCACGAAAATTGGGGAGAAAAGGGGATAAAATGTATTTAAAAATAAAAAATAAAAATAAAATGAATAGTTGAGTGTCATAAAAATATCCGCACATTCTGGGGAAAAGATGCTACCTTAGCACAATGTATAACCACTGATTTCAGCTCTAAATATGCACATTTTCAAACAAAACATAAGTGTATGTATAACCTGATGTTATAGGAATGTCATCTGTTGAAGGTTAGTGAAAATTAATATCTTTTGCTGGTTTATTCGTTATCGCTAACGTGCCTATTGCTATCGCTAACGTGCCTTGATGAATGAATGCGGTAGTGTGGTAGGCTATTGTAGTCAGCTAATATAATGCTATATTGTGTTTTTGCTGTAAAACACTTAAAAAATCGGAAATATTGGCTGGATTCACAAGATATTTGTCTTTAATTTGCTGTACACCATCGATTTTTCAGAAATGTTTTATGATGAGTATTTAGGTATTTGACGTTGGTGTCTGTAATTACTCAGGATGCTTCGGTGCTATTTCTGACGGTAGCTGTGATGGTAGCTGCAATGTAAAACTGATTTATACCTCAAATATGCACATTTTTCGAACAAAACATAGATTTATTGTATAACATGTTATAAGACTGTCATCTGATGAAGTTGGTTCTTGGTTATTTAGGTTGGCTTTGTGCATGCTACCTGTGCTGTGAAAAATGTCTGTCCTTTTTTGTATTTGGTGGTGAGCTAACATAAATATATGTGGTGTTTTCGCTGTAAAACATTTAAAAAATTGGACATGTTGACTGGATTCACAAGATGTATCTTTCATTTGCTGTATTGGACTTGTTAATGTGTGAAAGTTAAATATTTCTAAAAATTATCTTTTGAATTTCGCGCTCTGCCTTTTCAGTGGAATGTGGGAGGAGTTCCGCTAGCGGAACCCCGGTGCCAGACAGGTTAACAACATTCTAAAGATTGATTCAATACATCGTTTGACATGTATCTACGGACATTTACGGAACTTTTGGACATTTCGTCAGGTTTTAGTGAACGTGCTTTCCTGACGTTGGATTTGTATACCAAACACGCGACAAAAATAGCTATTTGGACTAGAGGTCGACCGATTTAATCGGAATGGCCGATTTCAAGTTTTCATAACAATCGGAAATCGGTATTTTTGGGCGCTGATTAGCCAAATGTATTTATTTATTATATATAAATATATATTTAAAAAATTGACCTTTATTTAACTAGGCAAGTCAGTTAAGAACACATTCTTATTTTCAATGACGGCCTAGGAACAGATTTTTAACCTTGTCGGCTCGGGGGATCCAATCTTGGTAACGTTTGTCAATATATTTTCATAATCCATTCTACAAAAAAAATGATCTTCGCTTACATTTATCCAATATTGATCAGAGTTACCTTGTCCTATGGATATCTACACAGTTATAAAATTGACACGGTGGTGTAAGCCTACACGAAACACAGACCTTATTTTAAGTGAATCTAAAAATATCCTATGGAATAAATGAAGGAACCACTTCAGATTTTGCTAGAAGGTGTCATGGGAATTATGACTCGCAATTTGGTCGTCAATTCTTACCATGCCCATTATTAAAATAGGATTTCTTGCATATAGAAATTACAGTTTTTGTTTTCAACATTCATCACAGGTAACTTAAACTCTATTTTTATTCAAACAGTTGAGAGTATTTGTCTCCTAAGCAGACTCTTCAGTATCATTGTCACTTCAGAGCTGTGTGTGTGTGTATTTATGTATCATATTAAGTTAAAATAAAAGTGTTCATTCAGTATTGTTGCAATTGTCATTATTACAAAAATGTGTGTGTGTGATATATATATATATATATATATATTTTTTATAAATCAGCCGATTAATCGGTATCGGCCTTTTTTGTCCTCCTATAATCGGTATCGGCGTTGAAAATTCATAAACGGTCGACCTCTAATTTGGACATAAATGATGGACATTACCGAAAAAAACTAACATTTCTTGTGGGAGTCCTGGGAGTGCATTTCGACGATGATCAGCAAAGGTAAGTGAAGATTTATAATGCTTTTTATGAGTTTTGTTGACTGCACAATTTGGGCGGGTAACTGTATGGCTTGCTTTTGTGGCTGAATGCTGTTTTCAGATGATTGAATATTGTGTTTTGCCGTAAAGATTTTTTAAATCTGACACAGCGGTTGCATTAAGAACAAGTGTATCTTTAATTCTATGTAAAACATGTATCTTTCATCAAAGTTTATGATGAGTATTTCTGTTATTTGACGTGGCTCTCTCTGGATATTTTGGAGGCATTTCTGAACATGGCGCTAATGTAAACGGAGGTTTTTGGATATCAATATGAACTTAATCGAACAAGACATATATCTATTGTGTAATATGAAGTCCTATGAGTGTCATCTGATGAAGATCATCAAAGGTTAGTGATGAATTTATCTCTTTGTGCTATTTGTGACTCCTCTCTTTGGCTGGAAAAATGGCAGAATCTTTCTTTGAGTTGGTGGTGACCTAACAATCGTTTGTGGTGCTTTTGCTGAAAAGCCTATTTGAAATAGGACACTTTGGTGGGATTAACAACAAGATTACCTTTTAAAATGGTATAAAACACATATATGTTTGAGGAATTTTAACTGAGATTTCTGTTGTTTGAACTTTCACTGGCTGTTGTCATATCGACCTCGTTACCGGGATTGCAGCCATAAGAAGTTAAAGGGGATCAAGCTGATCCTAGCTGTTCTATTTTGCCCTGTTTATCAAACGTGTTGGAAAAACTTGGAGTATTGGTGTCTCTGAGGGGTGTATAAAGTCAGAAAATCTGTCTCAGCCGCTGCCTGTCACCAAGTGAGTACCCCAAGGCTCAATCCTAGGCCCCACGCTCTTCTCAATCTACATCAACAACATAGCTTAGGCAGTAGGAGGCTCTCATCCATTTATATGCAGATAATACAGTCTTATACTCAGCTGGCCCCTCCCCAGATTGTATGTTAAATGGTCTACAACAAAGCTTTCTTATTGTACAACAATCTTTCTCTACCCTTGTTCTGAACACCTTCAAAACAAAGGTCATGTGGTTTGGTAAGAAGAATGCCCCTCTCTCCACAGGTGTGATTACTACCTCCTGAGGGTTTAAAGCTTGAGGTAGTCACCTCATACAAGTACTTGGGAGTACGGCTAGACGGTACACTATCCTGCTCTCAGCACATATCAAAGCTAAGGTTAAATCTAGACTTGGTTTCCTCTATTGTAATCGCTCCTCTTTCACCCCAGCTGCCAAACTAACCCTGATTCAGATTACCATCCTACCCATGCTAGATTACTGAGAAATAATTTATAGATCGGAAGGTAAGGGTGCTCTCAGCGGCTAGATGTTCTTTACCATTGGGCCATCAGATTTACCACCAATGCTCCTTTTTGGACACATCACTGCACTCTATACTCCTCTGTAAACTGGTCATCTCTGTATACCTGTCGCAAGACCCACTGGTTGATGCTTATTTATAAAGCCCTCTTAGGCCTCACTCCCCCTATCTGAGAGACCTACTTCAGCCCTCATTCTCCACATATAACACCCGTTCTGCCAGTCATATTATGTTAAAGGTCCTCAAAGCACACACCTCCCTGGTCACTCGTCTTTTCAGTTCACTGCAGCTAGCGATTGGAAAGAGCTGCAACAAACACTCAAACTGGACAGTTTTATCTTAATCTCTTCATTCAAGGACTCAATCATGGACACTAACTGACAGTATTGGCTGCTTTGCGAGATGTATTGCTGTCTACACCTTCTTGCTCTTTGTGCTGTTGTCTGTGCCCAATAATGTTTGTACCATGTTTTGTGCTGCTACCATGTTGTGTTGCTATCATGCTCTGTTGTGATGTGTTGCTGCCTTGCTATGTTGTCTTACGTCTCTCTTTATGTAGTCTTGTCTTGATGTGTTTTGCCCTATATTTATATATTTTTTAAATCCCAGCCCCCGTCCCCGCAGGAGGCCTTTTGGCTTTTGGTAGGCCGTCATTGTAAATAAGAATTGGTTCTTAACTGACTTGCCTAGTTAAATTTAGGTGAAATAAAAAATATTGTGCTAGAGGGTGCGTTCTCACCCCTCACCCCTCTCCTGTACTCCCTGTTCACCCATGACTGCGTGGCCATGCACATCTTCAACTCAATCATCAAGTTTGCAGACGACACAACAGTGGTAGGCTTGATTACCAACAACAACGAGACGGCCTACAGGGAGGAGGTGAGGGCCGTCTGAGTGTAGCGTCAGGAAAATAACCTCACACTCAACGTCAACAAAACAAAGGAGATGATTGTGGACTTCAGGAAACAGCAGAGGGAGCACCCCCCTATCCACATCGACAGGACAGTAGCGGAGAAGGTGGAAAGTTTGTTTGAAGTTCCTCGGCGAACACATCACGAACAAACTGAAATGGTCCACCCACACAGACAGTGTGGTGAAGAAGGCGCAACAGCGCCTCTTCAACCTCTGCAGGCTGAAGAAATTTGACTTGTCACTGAAAACACTCAAACATTTTTAGATGCACAACCGAGAACATCCTGTCGGGCTGTATCACTGCCTGGTATGGCAACTGCTCCGCCCACAACCGTAAGGCTCTCCAGAGGGTAGTGAGGTCTGACAAACGCATCACCGGGGGCAAACTACCTGCCCTCCAGGACACCTACAGCACCCAATGTCACAGGAAGGCCCAAAAGATCATCAAGGACAACAACCCCCCGAGCCACTGCCTGTTCACCCCGCTATCATCCAGAAGGCGAGGTCAGTACAGGTGCATCAAAGCTGGGACCGAGAGACTGAAAAACAGCTTCTATCAAGGCCATCAGACTGTTCACTAACATAACGTTCACCATCACTAACATTGAGTGGCTGCTGCCAACATACTGACTCAAATCTCTAGCCACTTTAATATTAAAAAATTGAATGTAATAAATGTATCACTAGTCAATTTTTAAAAATGCCACTTTATATAATGTTTACATACCCTACATTACTCATCTCATATGTACAGTTGAAGTCAGAAGTTTACATACACCTTAACCAAATACATTTAAACTGAGTTTTTCACAATTCCTGACATTTAATCTTAGTAAAAATTCCCTGTCTTAGGTCAGTTAGGATCACCACTTTATTTTAAGAATGAATTGTCAGAATTATAGTAGACAGTGATTTATTTAAGCTTTTATATCTTTCATCACATTCCCAGTGGGTCAGAAGTTTACATACTCTCAATAGGTATTTGGTAGCATTGCATTTATATTGTTAAACTTGGGTCAAACGTTTCAGGGAGCCTTCCACAAGCTTCCCACATTAAGTTGGGTGAATTTTGGACCATTCCTCCTGACAGAGCTGGAGTAACTGAGTCATGTTTATAAGGCCTCCTTGCTCGCACACGCCTTTTCAGTTCTGCCCACACATTTTCTATATGATTGAGTTCAGGGCTTTGTGATGCACTCCAAAACCTTGACTTTGATGTTCTTAAGCCAGTTTCCCACAAGTTTGGAAGTATGCTTTGGGAGATTGTCCATTAGGAAGACCCATTTGCGACCATGCTTTAACTTCCTGACTGATGTCTTAAGATGTTGCTTCAATATATCCACACAATTTCCTTTCCTCATGATGCCATCTATTTTGTGAAGTGCACCAGTCCCTCCTTCAGCAAAGCACCCCTACAACATGATGCTGCCATCCCCGTGCTTCACGGTTGGGATGGTGTTCTTCGGCTTGCAAGCATCCCCCTTTTCCCTCCAAACATAACGATGGTCATTATGGCCAAACAGTTCTATTTTTGTATCAGACCAGAGGACATTTCTCCAAAAAGTATGATCTTTGTCCCCATGTGCAGTTGCAAACCGCAGTCTGGCTTGTTATGGCGGTTTTGGAGCAGTGGCTTCTTCCTTGCTAAGGAGCCTTTCAGGTTATGTCGATATAGGACTCGTTTTTACTGTGGATCTAGATACTTTTGTACCGGTTTCCTCCAGCATCTTCAAGGTCCTTTGCTGTTGTTCTGGGATTGATTTGTACTTTTCGTACCAAAGTACATTCATCTCTAGGAGACAGAACGTGTCTCCTTCCTGAGCGGTATGACGGCTGCGGGGTCCAATGGTGTTTATACTAGTGTACTATTGTTTGTACAGATGAACGTGGTACCTTCAGGCATTTGGAAATTGCTTCCAAGGATGAACCAGACTTGTGCAGGTCTACATTTTCTTTTCTCTGAGTTCTTGGCTGATTTCATTTGATTTTCCCATGATGTCAAGCAAAGAGGTACTGCGCTTGAAGGTAGTCCTTGAAATACAGGTACACTTTCAATTGACTCAAATGATGTCAATTAGCCTATCAGAAGCTTCTAAAGCTGTGACATCATTTTCTGGAATTTCCCGAGCTGTTTAACTTCTCTAGGGTATGTGGGACGGTAGCGTCCCACCTAACCAACAGCCAGTGAAATTGCAGGGTGCCAAATTCAAAACAACATCTCATAATTAAAATTCCTCAAACATACAAGCATTATACACCACGTTAAAGATAAACCTCTCGTTAATCCAACCAAAGTGTCTGATTTCAAAATGGATTTACGGCGAAAGCACACCTTGCGATTATGTTAGGTCAGTACATAGCCACAGAAATACCCAGCCATTTTTCCAGCCAAAGAGAAGTAACAAAAAGCAGAAATAGAGTTAAAATTAATCACTAACCTTTGATCTTCATCAGATGACACTCATAGGACTTCATGTTACACAATACATGTATGTTTTGTTCGGTAAAGTTCATATTTATATCCAAAAATCTGAGTTTAGGCGGGACGCTACTGTCTCACTTGGCCAAAAGCCAGAGAAAATGCAGCGCGCCAAATTTTAATTAATTACTATGAAAATCTACCTTTCATTAAATCATAACATGAAAGATACCAAATTAAAGCTACACGTGTTGTGAATCTAGCCAACATGTCAGAATTCAAATATGCTTTACGGCGAAAGCTGTTATCTGAGCATAGCACCATAGTAAACAAAAGAGAGAACATTTCAACCCTTCAGGCGCAGGGGCGCAGAAATAAAAATATAATTCATGCCTTACCTTTGACAAGCTTCTGTTGGAACTCCAATATGTACCATAAACATCACAAATGTTCCTTTTTGTTTGATTATCTCCGTCGATATTTATCCAAAATGTCAATTTATTTGGCGCGTTTGATCCAGAAAAACATTGGTTCCAACTTGCGCAACGTGAAGACAAAATATCTCAAAAGTTACCTGTAAACTTTGCCAAAACATTTCAAACTACTTTTGTAATACAACTTTAGGTATTTTTTAAAGTAAATAATCGATAAAATAGAAGGGTTGATCTGTATTCAATACAGGAAGAAAACAAACTCTAGCATGCTTTCTGGTCTTGCGCCTCTATCAAACAGTACACATGAAGTGACACTTTTTCAAGATGGCCGTACTTCTTCATTACACACAGGAATATCCTCAACCAATTTCTAAAGACTGGTGACATCCAGTGGAAGCGGTAGGAACTGCAAGCAAGTCCCTTAAAAATCTGGATTCCCAATGAAAACTCATTGAAAACAGGGTGACCTCAAAAAAAAAAAAATAATAATCTGAATGGTTTGTCCTCTGGGTTTCGCCTGCTACATAAGTTCTGTTATGCTCAGACATGATTCAAACAGTTTTAAAAATCTCAGTGTTTTCTATCCAAATCTACTAATAATATGCATATCTTCTGGGGAAGAGTAGCTGGCAGTTTAATTTGGGCATGCTTTTCATCCAAAATTCCAAATGCTGCTCCCTACCCAAGAGAAGTTAAAGGCACAGTCAACTTGGTGTATGTAAACTTCTGACCCACTGGAATTGTGATACAGTGAATTATAAGTGAAACTATAACCAAAACCTATAGTCTGTTTTAACAAGAAATTTGTGGAGTGGTTGAAAAATGAGTTTTAATGACACCAGCCTAAGTGTATGTAAACTTCCGATTTCAACTGTATTTATATGTACATATTCTTATTCATTCCTTTACACTTGTGTGTGTGTATAAGGTAGTTGTGAATTGTTAGATTACATGTTAGCTATTGCTGCACGGTCGGAACTAGAAGCACAAGCATTTCGCTACACTCGCATTCAAATCTGCTAACCATGTGTATGTGACCAATAATATTTGATTTGAAATAAAAAATATTGTGCAAGAGAGGAGAAGGATGGGACTGGGTTGTGTTGACACATTCTCAGATACTGTATTTGACATCAGAAAACCCCATGTTTTAAGTTGATCGACACCTGTCATCAAGATGTCTCACTGTACTTCATTGAAAGAGGCAAGCCTATTTGTTGTGTTTTTGTACTGACCCCTTTTTAGATTCCCACACATCTATAGCTAGCCATCACTGCCATTGGTTTGTTTGGAAAGCAGAGTGATCGTCTGTGTTGTTTAGTCACATTCCTTATTTCAGATGATTACTCTGGAAATAGAAGTAACCTAATAATAGCCTCCTTCATTTGTCCATCGGGGTTTGGCTTCTACACTCCAGTGAGAACTCCATCGGTCTATCCATTTATCCCTCCCTTCAGAAAAGAGCTGATCCACAACAGGAAACAACTCGTAATCTTTTAACTAAACAGACATTTCCTGCTCCAGTTGTTGTCAGTTGGACTTCTAGCTCTCATTAGCTCCTCTGTACTCATCCATTCTTACTGCCTGCCCTCTGTCCCATATCTCTGCCTGGCTGGGAAGGCACTACTTTTAAGTGACATTTCAGACTGCTTTGGAAGTATTCTTAGGATTCTTAGGATACTAGTTCTGGAGGGAGGAGGAATCCCCACCAGGTATTATTAGTGCCTCGTACCATGCAGATTGTTTTGTTGTCTTGCTTCTTGCAGAGGTTATCACATTTATAAATTTGGTGTTCTGCTCTTAATTCGTTTAGCCATCGAAGTTATAGAAAGAAACATTGTGTAGTCGTGTTTTTCATTGTTTATATAATAACTTATTTTACTAAGTCAATTTTGTTATTGGATTATTGGACATTTGCTTGTTTCCAGCGCAATGTTACTGTCATTCCATGCTGTGGCTTTTCTGTTAGCATACATGGTTATCATGCAGTTTGATGGTCTATTACAGGCCTTGCCAGGTTTGCAGAGCTTTCCTTCTAGAATGAAATGGTGTGTCCTTGGCGTGACTGCGCCCGTGTGTGTGTGTGTCCCCTCCCAGTGTGGTGTAATGTAACCTAGCATATTTAGAGAGCCGTACTAAACTCTGTAATAAACTAGTCATAAATTACTAAAGAGGAGGCTTGGCTTCCATTTAGTCTCATGACACCGCCTCCCTCCTCTCTACTGCAGGTGACTTGCCCCTCACTGTAGCAACCCAGCCTGTGGAGAAGAGGACGCGTGGATCCAGGAGAGGACCATGGAGCAGTGTGAGACTTCTGCGAGCCCCAGCAGAGATCACCCATGGAAGGCAGCAACCATGAAGAGGAGGGCCTGGGCCCAGAGCAGAGACTCCTGGCAGGGCCCCTCTGAGAGTCAGGACACCCAGGATCAGGAGGGTTGCAGCGAGGAGATGTTGTCCCCGGAGCCCACCATGGAGACGACGGCCCCGGCCGAGGAGCCAGGTACGTTGGGAAGAGCTACAGAGGGAGCAGCAGACTAATTCTGGTTTGGGTTTTTGACGGCTTGATAGATATCTGCATGGAAGTCATGATTAAACATTAAACCCTACTTTAAGGTTGTATTGCTCTATTAGTAACTAGCTCAAAAAGGAATGAAATCCTCCAACAGCAAACTGTTTATTTAGATGTTTGAATCGTGTTGTTATGATTATGGACATTGTAGAATAGTTCAAGGCAGTATGATGTTATATAGGAATTGTACATGTTTTCTTCTCTCAGGGCGCTTCCCTAACAAGATTGCAAGCTGGCTCAAGGACTGCAGGTATAGTGATGTTGTGTTATAATGAAACCTCTACATTGACATGTAAATTGACATTAGGGCACACATTGGACAACGTTGTAAAACGTTGTTCAACAGAAAGCGAAAATGTGTGTTTCTTATTGGACCAGTCAGGGTAGCCCCTCTTTGTTTCAATTGGTTTTCTTCAGTTTGATGTCTAATGAACACAGAAGACAGGACCCTGGTAAAGCCCTTAATGATGACAGAGAAAGAGCAGCATAGCAACCATGTATTGTGTTTCCTTGTATCTGGAAGCTGTTGTGGTCCAGCTCTCTCCTTGTCAGACATTATATTTGCTTTGTGAAGGCCGTGCGCTTTATGCTGCTATCTATGCCTTTGGGAAGTTTTTCCGTTAGCCCAGGGCCTATGTTGTTAGCAACTGGTCTGGTCTTGCTGTACTGCCTTATGTTGATTCAACAAACATTACCATGGATCTTAGAATCTGTTTGAGTCAAATTCTAGATGGTAAAAAATCCCCCCAAAAACTGATGTATGTGAGCAAGACGGAGTGATGAAGAGAAAGAGCAAACAGAAAGTCACATGATGTTGATCATGCGCGTTTACACAATGTCAATGTCTCTTTATGAAATGTTCATGTCATATGACTGGCGCTGGTATAGGCCTACAGACAGCTGTTTCATGCTGTTAACATAGATGTTACTAGTGCCGGGGCGATGCCAGCATCGTAATACTCATTAGTATCGTGGTAATTAAAAAAACATTTCTTTAAGAAAACAGACCTAATGTTAGAAACAACATGTTGTCACCGAGTCACATTTATTTATAGATATAGAACACAATATTTTACATACAGCAGGTTTTTAAAGGACCAAATAGTTAGCTCTGCTTCGTGTTTTCGTTTTTGCCATGGAAAAAATATTGCGACGCTGGTATTGTCCTTGATGTTACATAAGCAGAAAGCATATCAACTTGACTTGGTCTGACTCAGTCAGTGTGGAAGTATAGTTGCATCAGAGGACAGTAGGACAGCAGAAAGCCTATAGAGCTGATTAGGTCTGGGACAGTGACCATATGAAGTTGTTTGATCTGTTGACCAAGAGGTGAGCTAGGAGCGTCACGGCGTGGTGTTAGGGATGCTGTGCCACGTTGCTATTTTTAGCCCTTAGACTAGAGCCTTCTGTTTGACTTGCTGTTTTTTCTCACAATGCTCAGCCAGACTTGACTTAGTTTCATCCAGGCCTTCCTGTACACTAACAGTGGAGACTGGAGGCTCTGTTACTGTTCTGTGACTGGGAACATGACAGTCACTGTCTAGTACTACTGTATCTGTGGATGTAGGACTACTGTATCTGTGGATGTATAGTATATTGATCATGCGTATATGGTTAGTTGACTAATAATAATAAGAAACAGTTGTATTGTTTGTATATGTCTCTGTGTTGTAGACACTGGTGTCTAACAGTGTGTCTCTGTGTTGTAGACACTGGTGTCTAACAGTGTGTCTCTGTGTTGTAGACACTGGTGTCTAACAGTGTGTCTCTGTGTTGTAGACACTGGTGTCTAACAGTGTGTCTCTGTGTTGTAGACACTGGTGTCTAACAGTGTGTCTCTGTGTTGTAGACACTGGTGTGTCTAACAGTGTGTCTCTGTGTTGTAGACACTGGTGTGTCTAACAGTGTGTCTCTGTGTTGTAGACACTGGTGTGTCTAACAGTGTGTCTCTGTGTTGTAGACACTGGTGTCTCTAACAGTGTGTCTCTGTGTTGTAGACACTGGTGTCTCTAACAGTGTGTCTCTGTGTCTAAGACACTGGTGTCTAACAGTGTGTGTCTCTGTGTCTAAGACACTGGTGTCTAACAGTGTGTGTCTCTGTGTCTAAGACACTGGTGTCTAACAGTGTGTGTCTCTGTGTTGTAGACACTGGTGTCTAACAGTGTGTGTCTCTGTGTTGTAGACACTGGTGTCTAACAGTGTGTGTCTCTGTGTTGTAGACACTGGTGTCTAACAGTGTGTGTCTCTGTGTTGTAGACACTGGTGTCTCTAACAGTGTGTGTCTCTTCACAGGACTCCTCTTGGGGCGTCTCTGGATGAGCAGAGCAGCACTCAGTCCAAGGGTGAATTTCCCTCTTCTCCTACAACACCAGTCATATGCTATACAACTGTAACTCTCCAATGGAAAAAGAGAATGTGTGTTAGTATATCTGTGCAGATGGTGTGTGTGTGGGTCAAGGGGGTGTTTGTGGAGTGTTCTGCAACTCACTTTCTCACCACACCTTGCAGCCCTAGTGAACTTTGGAGTGTTCTGTAACCAGCTGCTTTACACATCCACCCACACACCAGTTACCAGTTGGTAGCTTTCTCAAACTCTGTCGCTCAGGTCATCTTATTGTCCTTCTAAATCGAAGTAAGAAACAGAGCCAGGCATGATGTGAGTGTCCTGAACTGAAAGGAATAACATTTGGATTCCCTGCATTTGCTATAAAGTCTTCTGGGCAATGTGAACCTACATGTGCAGCTGGTGCTATCTACAGTAGGTAACACTTACCAACCAGCCACGGTAAATATTTCTCCTAACCAAGCGTAAATATTTGTTGTGGTTTGAATTGTCTGTCTGTAGTAGGCTAGTCTGTTTAAAATGCCTTCAGTTAACCATGTCCGTTGTGTTTTACAGGCACGTGCAGACGTTTTTATGTGAATGGTTATTTAGTCTATTGTAGGGTATAAGTGCTGTTTGAGGGCTTAATGAAAGATCTTCTATCACTACTTCACAGGAGTGATGAAGAATGGATGCAGCTTTGAAGACGACTTGTTTCTGGGAGCTGAGGGTGGGTGACGTGTCTCTCTCTGTGTCTCTCTCTGTGTCTCTCTCTGTGTCTCTCTCTGTGTCTCTCTCTGTGTCTCTCTCTGTGTCTCTCTCTGTGTCTCTCTCTGTGTCTCTCTCTGTGTCTCTCTCTGTGTCTCTCTCTGTGTCTCTCTCTGTGTCTCTCTCTGTGTCTCTCTCTGTGTTTCTCTCTGTGCTTGTGTCTCTCTGTCACTAGAGCAATATGACCTAGGATCACACTACTGCTACGGCAGTTTTACGATGCTTATGAGCTGTTTTGAGAGAGACTAGACCTGAATCCCAAATGGCACCCTGATCCCTATATATTATAGTGCACTTCTGGCTGGATCCTGGTCAAAAGTAGTGCTCTTAATAGGCAATAGGGTGCCATTTTGAGACACGGCCTAGAAATCTGTGTGTCCTAACAATTTTGAGCTGGAAGCTTCTTGTTGTTGAAGTGATTTGCCTCTTTAGTTTTTACTAAAGCTGCAATAGGACCTTGGGAGTACTCCCTGCTGTTACTGCTCTTCATGAGCGAACGTGCACATGAGGACTCAAGGACACACACCTAGCTTTCCCAGTCAAAAGGAAAGGAGAGCAGAGCAGTGTGTGTGTGTGATCAGATAGCATATCTAGCTCTCATTTCACCCTCTGGGTGACCTGCCTGTTGGTGGAGGAGTAGAGGAGGATAAATAATGAAAGAGTGGATCTATCTCAGTTTAAACTGTCTCCTCGGATCTAAATAGGAACATACATGAGCTTTTATGTCCTCTGGCCCTGCTATACAGCTATTTTCTACTCCCCCATGATAACTATCTGGTCTGTCCCTCAACACTTCCCTCTTCTCAAGTCACATAGTTGTAGGCTTACCGTGGTTAGAGCAATGTCCTGTTGTGGCACTTGCAGACCTGGGTTCAAATTGTATTTGATATCTTTCATAATTTTAGCGTTTGCTTTAGGCGCCTGGAGTGCCAGATGAGTTTGTGCTTTTGCTACAATTCCATTAGTTCCATTGCGCCAGGCGAGCTCAATCAAGCCAGCTACTGTATTTAGAAATGATTTCAGTATTAGTATTTGAGCCCAGTTGTGGTCATTTGCACCACGTTGTTCATAGGACGTTTTTTTGTGTTCGTCCCTTTGAAGAGAGGATAGTTATACTTGCTAAATAGATTATTTGATTCATACAATCAGACCTGTATTGAATGTTGTCGAGGCTCATAGTTGGTAGAGCAAGCCTAGGACTGTCAAAGCTGTGGATGAATGTCTCATTCTTCCATTGAAACAGCTGTAGTGATGTATGCTCCCTAATTTGCTTCCCTTTGTTGTTCGTCTCTGAGAGATGGGGTCAGTCAGATTTTGTACTTGCCCGCATGGTTGCACTCCACACATTACTAATGTGTTTGTGCAGACCAGAGACGGTGGGAGGGTAGTTAGTGTGTCGTGCTGGGGTTGGCTCCTGTTATGGTCTGCTCTGACCTGCTTAGTCTCAGGTTGTGGCCCAAATGGCACCCTATTCCCTATACAGGCCTCTGGTCAAAAGTAGTGCTCTAAATAGGGAATAGGGTGCCATTTGGGACATACAAATACAGTGAAGCAAAAGAAAGGGACCTAGTCATACCTGAGATCCGTCTTCCATTGTGCCCATGTCATGCTACAAGTCTCAACAGGCACCTGTATGAGGGCCCTTCTTCCTTCTGGCTCCAATCCACTCCATCAGTGAGTAGCAACAACTTACTGTTAACAGGCTAACACGCACAACAATAGTCATTCAATGGAAAAGCATGCTTTGATGATAATCGAGCTCTTTGAGGCTGAAGAACCAGTTAGGCTGATTTGAGTTTGTTCAGTTTCAGGCAACTGACAGACAACGTGTACTCTCCTGTCTGTCTTCACCAGACCTGGGCTCAAGTACTATTAGAAATCTTTTAAATACTTTGTGTTTGTTCTAGCCTGCCTGGAGTGCCAGATGGGCGGGGTTTACAGTTGTGGGGACGATTCTATTGGTCCATCAAGCCAAGCAAACTCAACCATGCACAGATAAAGTATTTGAAATGATTTAGAATAGTGTTTGAACCCAGCTCTGGTCTCCACACTAAGGCTTCTGGGGATTGCCCACAGTCCTCAGTTTGCATTCTTTATGTCACTAAGACAACCTGGAAGAGGCCTTCCGACTGAGCAGGAGTTCTCCTGACAGATGAGGCCATACTTCAGGAGCACTTTCTCTCTGTCTCTACTGTACTCAAGCCATAATTCTGTCATTATGTTCCTTGCTGTCTCAGAGCTGAGGATTTCGTTATTTTCTGGGGATTCTCATTTTGACTCTGGCCTCTTTCCCTTATGTCATATGTGGAAGAGACGGTATGTTAGATGTGGTTTCTTGTAAAAAGAAAAAAACACATATTTTTTTACAAAGGTAGACATTTGTTGTTGCTTTTATATCCATTTTTTTGACAGTGTATAACGTTAGATTTCGACAGATGAACTTTGAAGAGAAATGCCGGAATCAGCAATTACTGTATATAGTCAGTTGACTACGGCACACAGCAGCATACAAAGCTCCTGTATTCAACTCTATCTTCCTCTCTCTCCCTCCTTCCCCCACTCTCTCTTTCCCCTCTTTCCTTCTCCCTCCCCTCTCTTTCTCTTTAACCTCCCTGCAGCCAACCACCTTCAGCCCAACAGTGCCAAAGCAGAGACACCCTGGTAAGTGAGACTGTGAGACCCCCCTTTATGCTATTGGTCACTCCTCACCCCCTCAGTTCTCACCCGCCTCAGTTCAGTCTTCTGCAGTTGTCTTACTGCCTGTGGCTGTGGTGTGACCCGTGTACTGATCACTGCATGCCCACTTTGCTCTTCAGCTATGGAATGCCTGCAAAGGACAAGAGGAGCCAGTTCCGGCAGAAAGGCAGGAGTATGAACTCAACAGGATCAGGGAAGAGCAGCACCACTGTGTCCAGGTGAGCAGACAAGTAGACAGGCCCTGAGCCAAGAGCTGTGGTTTGGGGATGACAATCCCTGTAACTGGGACATTTCAGGTCAGGTCCCAAGAAAAAGCAGACATAATAGATCAAGTTTAATACAATATTGGCTCTGACGTTAGCCAGAGGTACTCTGTTAAAGTTTTTCATTTGACTTAACCTCACTAGCTACATCATTTGCTGTAGAGTGCCGTTATATATGCTTTCATACTTGGAGTCCTGTAATACATGGTTTGTGTGTTCTGTCCAGTGTGTCTGAGTTGTTGGACCTCTATGAAGAGGATCCAGAAGAGATCCTATATAACCTGGGGTTTGGCCGGGAGGAGCCGGACATCGCCTCTAAGATCCCCCCGCGCTTCTTCAACGCCTCCTCCGGAGCTAAGGGCATCGACATCAAGGTCTATCTGGGAGCACAGCTGCAACGCATGGAGATGGAGAACCCCAACTATGCCCTGACAAGTAACAGCTTTAACTTGCTTTTTTTCTCATACGCTTTGTGCATCTTTAGCTTTACCTCGCTGTCTGTCTGTTTCTTTAGCTTTCTGTCTCTATTTTCCCTTCCCCTCATTCTTCGAGCTGTGAAAACACTGCTCATATTGCTGTTCACTGCTATAAAATGGTCCAGACAGACAACAATGTACAACCTACGTACATGCAGACAAACGGGTTGTGATGAAGGAATATGGATAGAGTGTCAGCTGGAGTGCGGAGCAGCGGGGTGATGGTACGGTGGGGATGGTGGTAGTGTGTGGGTGGGTTATGGTTGGAATGAATTGTTGGGATGTGGTAGTGATGGTATTATATCAATGGATGATATATCAATACTTTGACTCCAAGTATCGATTTGTAGTTTTATTTATTTTTTAATTCTAAGTAGCATTAACTAGAGCTAGTTGGCAGTACCTGCGCCAGAATATTTCTCCATACAGCTTGTTCTTCATTTCTATTTAAATAGTGAGCCAACATGTTTTCAGCACTTATTTCCATGACTGATCAAAACTCATTTTGTTAATTTCTCAGACATATAGTGAGCAATATGTTTGGAACATCAAATCACCGTAAAATCGTAGTATCAAATCGCAATAGATATTGAATGGAGAAAAGCAACACATTATATCAGCACCTAAGTATGGTGAGGTTCCTGGTAATTCCCAGCCCTAGTTACATGTAGGGGTAGTCTGGTATCTTTGTAGGTGGTGTAATAATCAATGGCACACCATCAGTCAATGGGTTCCGTTCCCACCAAGCCATTGCATTGTGGGTAGGTTTCTTTTTCTTCTCTTCCTCTTGGCAGATTTAGCTTCTGTCTGCCAAACAAGAGCATGTAGATCTGGGGGCCTGGGCTGGAAGCTGGGATGGTGAGAGTAAGGGCCCATTCTAGTGCAGCTGGGTGAACAGAGCCGCAGCACAAGGAAGCCTTTGTCTTCTATTGGGCAAACAATGTGGTGACCAGAGCGGCAGAGAGAGAGACAGGGTCTACCTCCCAAATGGCACCCTATTCCCTATATAGTGCACTACTTTTGACCAGAGCCCTCCCTATGGGCACTGGTCAAAAGTAGTGCACTATATAGGGTGCCATTTAGGACACCACCAAAAAGAGATGTAGTGGAGGACCTGATTCTTCTCTGTACTCTGCTCACATCGGGCCTCACACACATTGGTCCTGGGTCTGTTCACTCTGCCAGAGCACACAGCACTATGCACCGGCCGTTTTACTCTTTATAGACCCATATTAGCATAACTCCTGCTGTCGTAGACCGAGCTGTGTGAGATCTGAGTTGGGGACAAAGCAGCCACTCTGCATCCTGGCTGGCCAGCCAGAGAGGAACAGGAAGGGGACAGAGAGAGTGGCCTCAGCCCTGTAACAGCACTCTCTTGTTGTTTTTAAACTGCTGGACCGAGGCCCAGTAAGCGCTGTTGTAGTAGCTCTCGAGTCAGTTTCATCTTCATCTGGTCGAGATTAGATGTTGAAAGGGGGTATGAGTATCTGTCGTTTCAATCCCTTTTTGAAGTTTCACCCCTCCGTTAAGTTAATGTGAGGAGTTTTTGTCGTCTACCTATTGAGTTGTTGTTGCGCTGCAGCAGCCCCACTAACTGAATGACAGGCTGTTTCTGTTTCAGAACAGTGGACTGACTTGACTTACAGCACACTGAGCACAGGCAGCTCTGCAGGGATTTAGGAGTCACAACTTCCAAGGGTTCTAGGGATCATAGATCAGTGAGCATCCTCAGAAGGTTTAGACTCTGGAATGTAGAATTCTCATGTTGCTGTCTGTCTCAGTGATGTTCCAACATGTACTGCAGTTAGCAGCTCAAAGTCCTGGAACAGCCCTCTTCTCTTCAATGTCATGTTGATTTTTCTTATGTAAGTCCTGTTTTCTCTCCCTGAGAACGTCCCTGGGATTCTGGCTGTGAGCAGCTAAAAGGGATGGTGCTCTCATCATAAATATAAAGGCCTTGTGAAATTTCACTTCCTACTTCTGTTTTCTTCTGTGGTCTTATTCTGTGGAGTCAGCTGTGGTCAGGGATCAGGAAGAGACTGTGTTCTGGGCTCAGAGATAATGCCCAGAGGATGTATTTGTTACTTACTTGCAGAAGTATATTAGTCGCTTACATGCATGTGGTGGGGATAGATATCATGGTGACTGGCGTACTTAGTCACTCGCACTGTTGCGTTATCATGTCGTTTATGACACACTGTTAATGTGGGGAGGTTTATTCTCTTCGATGTCATTGCGACGATGGTTCAAGGGAGTTATGGTTGCCCTGTGACAGGCTATGCCTATCTGTGCCCACGGGGCTGGTATTAACGTCAGGATGCAGCTTTGTCTTTCATCATCCTCCAAACTAACTACACCCATGATGAGGGCTGAATCTGCTGCTATAAGAGGACATTCCCAGGCGTTCTGGGGACTAGCTAGCTTGAGCCTTTGGTCAAAAGACTCAGCAGGCCATTGTTTCTATTAGTTTCCTCTCTTTATCAAGTTAATCAAGTCTTATTCTTTCCCCAAAGCTTGTATTTTAATTCTAGTTTCCACTCTCCCCCCCCCCCCACCCCCCCACCCCCCAAAAGGTCGTTTCCGTCAGATCGAGGTCCTGACCACGGTGGCCAACGAGTTCTTCCATCTCTACTCCCAGGTCTCCGGCCAGACTGTCCAGAAGATCTGCAGCCTAGATGGGGAACCGCTCACCATCGTCCCTCCTTCTCCTCTGAGGAGGAACAACTTAGCCCTGAATGCAGCCAAGATCCTGAAGAAGACAATCACTAAACACAACCTGCTGGGTGGGTTGGGGGAGGGGGGGGCTCCTACCATCACAGCCCTGTCTACTACAGAGAAACTGGCAGACCATGTGAGTCCAGGTACAGGGGACAGTGCCGTCACAACTGACTCCGACCATAAGGGTGAGCTCAAGCAGAAGGCCTTTAGGAAGAAGGACTCTCCATCTCTGGCCACGGTGACTGAGGAGAGCCACTCTGGAGGCAGCACTGAGGCCACCCTAAGTGTCAATGGAGACCACCCTGGAGTGAACGGAGATGGCCAGGCATTGACCCAGGAGGGTGACCTGAGCCTGTCCAACGAGGCCAACTTGGAGAAAGAGCACCAAGACATTCAACTGAAGAGCCAGCAAACAATCACATCAACCCCAGATAAAGAACCTAACTACAGCCTGCTGCCCAACCCTCACATCGCCCACCTCCGCACACAGACCAAGGACTCCTTTGAGATGGAAGAGGTAGGGCTATACTCACACACACAAGGTTTGAAGCAGGGTTCAGTTCTTGGCTTAGTTGTACTGTTCTCCTGCCTTTCCAGTTCAGTATGAGTTTTGACTGCACACAGAAGGTTGGGGAGAGGGGTTCAATTCTAGACTTAGCATTACTGTCCTCCCAGTTTGTGCAGACGTTTCTACCTCCATCTCAAACACAGAGTTGAGGAGAGGGGTTCAATTCTTGGCTGAGCTTAGTTATACTGCCCTCTCAGTTTGTTTTGTTTGGGGTTGCTTACGGGTTCAGAAGGGGGTTCAATTTTGATCGCAGGACTGCCCTCAGTTCAATACAGTTGTATTTTCTTATCTTTCATCGCTTGATTGTGTTTCCCACAATCCTCATTTTAGCTGTCCTAGCAGATATTGTGAGGAAAGCGAAGAACAAGAACTCCAGCTTATAAATAAGTTAGAATTGTAAGAGAGAGCTAATGGATTACCCTGGAGGCTGTTATTGTGGCTCAATCTGCAATTTTCCCCTCTCCAGATCTTACAGAACAGGGTTGTTATAGTTCCGGTAACTGGAGGGGGTGTATGTATCAGAAGTGTGTCTGCGTAGAAATGGCCTGGGGGGGGGGGGGGGGCATAGCTCTCAAGTTTAAAATATGACTTGGTTAATATCACTGCGACCTGATGTTATTCATCCGAATAATAATAGTGTAGTTTTTTTTTGTCTTTGTTTTACCACACCATAGATGTAAATGTCTCTGTGTCTGTGTCTGTCTCTGTATCGCTCTGTGTGTCCTGTCTGTCTCGCTCTGTGTGTCCTGTCTGTCTCGCTCTGTGTGTCCTGTCTGTCTCGCTCTGTGTGTCCTGTCTGTCTCGCTCTGTGTGTCCTGTCTGTCTCGCTCTGTGTGTCTGTCTGTCTCGCTCTGTGTGTCTTTCAGGTCCAGAGTAATGAGGATGAGGCTTTACCTGGGACACACAGCACCTCTAGAGCTGGTAGTGGTGAGTCTGGCCTGCATATTATATACCTTATAACACAGTATAGAGGCTCATACATGCTTATAACAAGTCATAAAGCATTATACCTTTTTAGATGAATGTAAAGTGTTACTGAATTTTCCATAGTGGATGTCCACTAATATGAATAATTATGTTATCACATAAAAACAATATGTTCTCTGCTTCATCAGTAGAATTAGTTAACTGGTCATAATCACTCATCTCTCAAATATATTCAATAACATTTTGTGTCTTATGGCAGCTAATTAAATACCTCAGGTCATTTTCTAGCTTCAGTATACTCTGATGAAATGTTCCATAGTGGCCTTTTAGACAAAATAATACGTATACGTAAAATACTTGTACAAAAGAAGACACATGTCTTTCCTGTCCAGTTGTGTTCACCGATAATGAATTGTAGCATAAGTTTTAGATTAGTGAAGTCAGGGAATAAGAGAGTAGATATTTAGGGATGCATCTTCATTATGCTGATTGAATTACGTTTAATTTAGCTTTTATTTCTAAGAACATTGGTACTTAGAACACATGGCCCCATGACAATCCATTACAAGTGGGTGACCCATCTAAAACAGAGGGCCATTTGTAGATAAAACCTTGTATAACCACTAAGCATGTTTTGTTTTCCGACTGACCATGATAATCTATTACACCGTAGAGCCTCAGGGGTGTGCTCTTTAGGGAATCACTATACTCCAGACCACAATATTTACAAATAGAGTTTTCATCTATATTTTTCGTAGCTGTCTATTTACCACCACAAACCGATGCTGGAACTAAGACGGCACTCAACGAGCTGTATGCCATAAGCGAACAAGAAGATGCTCATTCAGAGGCAGGGCTCTTAGTGGCCAGGGACTTTAATGCAGGGATACTTAAATCCGTTTCTACCAGCATTTTACATGTGCAACCAGACCCCCTTTACTCCTCACACAGAGACGCGTACAAAGTTATCCCTCGTTGTCCATTTTGCAAATCTGACCATAACTCTATTCTCCTGATTTCCTGCTTACAAGCAAAAACTAAAGCAGGAAGTACCAGTGACTCGCTCAATATGGAAGTGGTCAGATGACGCAGATGCTAAGCTACAGGACTGTTTTGCTAGCACAGACTGGAATATGTTCCGAGATTCACCCGGTGGCATTGAGGAGTATACCACATCAGTCATTGGCTTCATCAATAAGTGCATCGACAATGTCGTCCCCACAGTGGCCGTACGTACATACCCCAACCAGAAGCCATGGATTACAGGCAACATCTGCACTGAGTTAAAACTTCTTATGGCTGCATCCCGCTACCGGGATCGATATGACAGCAGCCAGATAAAGTGTAGGGCCCCAAATTCAAAACCCAGAAATCTCATAATTAAAATTCCTCAAACATACGTGTCTTATATCATTTTAAAGGTAATCTTGTTGTTAATCCCACCAAAGTGTCCGATTTTCAAATATGCTTTTCAGCGAAAGCACTACAAATGATTATGTTAGGTCACCACAAAACCACAATAAGCACAGCCATTTTTCCAGCGAAAGATAGCGGTCAGAAAAAGCAGAAATGGAGAGAAAATGAATCACTAACCTTTGATTATCTTCATCAGATGACACTCATAGGACTTCATGTTACACAATACATGCATGTTTTGTTTGATAAAGTTCATATTTATAAGAAAAAATCTTGTTTACATTGGCGCGTTACATTCACTAGTTCCAAAAACATCCAGTGATAGTGCATAGCCACATCGTTTCAACAGAAATACTCATCATAAATGTAGATGATAATACACGTTATACACATGGAATTATATATATATATACTGCTCAAAAAAATAAAGGGAACACTTAAACAACACAATGTAACTCCAAGTCAATCACACTTCTGTGAAATCAAACTGTCCACTTAGGAAGCAACACTGATTGACAATAAATTTCACATGCTGTTGTGCAAATGGAATAGACAAAAGGTGGAAATTATAGGCAATTAGTAAGACACCCCCAAAAAAGGAATGGTTCTGCAGGTTGTGACCACACACCACTTCTCAGTTCCTATGCTTCCTGGCTGATGTTTTGGTCACTTTTGAATGCTGGTGGTGCTTTCACTCTAGTGGTAGCATGAGACGGAGTCTACAACCCACACAAGTGGCTCAGGTAGTGCAGCTCATCCAGGATGGCACATCATGCGAGCTGTGGCAAAAAGGTTTGCTGTGTCTGTCAGCGTAGTGTCCAGAGCATGGAGGCGCTACCAGGAGACAGGCCAGTACATCAGGAGACGTGGAGGAGGCCGTAGGAGGGCAACAACCCAGCAGCAGGACCGCTACCTCCGCCTTTGTGCAAGGAGGTGCACTGCCAGAGCAGTTTGATTTCACAGAAGTGTGATTGACTTGGAGTTACATTGTGTTGTTTAAGTGTTCCCTTTATTTTTTTGAGCAGTGTATATATATCTATCTCCTTAATGCAACCGCTGTGTCAGATTTCAAAAAAACTTTACGGAAAAAGCAAATCATGCAATAATCTGAGACGGAGCTCAGAACAATAGCCAAATTAGCCGCCGTGTTGGACTCAACAGAAACCAGAAAATACATGATAAATGTTTCCTTACTTTTGATGAACTTCATCAAAATGCAGTCCTAGTAATCCCAGGTCCACAATAAATGCTTGATTTGTCCGTTTTTATGTCCAATTAGCTACTTTGGTTCGCGCCTTTGGTAAACAATTCCAAAGTCACAAAGCGCGTCCACTATAACGTGACGAAATGTCCAAAAGTTCCATAACAGTCAGTAGAAACATGTCAAACGATGTACTGAATCAATCTTTAGAATGTTGTTAACATACATCTTGAATAACGTTCCAACAGGAGAATTAGATTGACTTCAGAAGAGCGATGGAACGGACGTCCTACTTATGTGAAGGCGCATGGTGAATGCTTGATCAGCTTGTGGAAGTGATTACTCATTCCTGTCTCCTTCGGCCCCCTCCTTCACATTAGAGTCATCAGACAAGGTTCTGTTGACTGTTGACATCTAGTGGAAGCCGTAGGAAGTGAAAACTCACCCATATCTCGCTGAAATTTCAATTGAGAGCTTGGTTGAAAATCTGACACATCAGAAACAATTCAAACAGGAAGTGGAACTTCTCAGGTTTTTGCCTGCCATATGTGTTCTATTATACTCACAGACATAATTCAAACAGTTTTAGAAACTTCAGAGTGTTTTCTGTCCAATATGAATAATATGCATATACTAGCAACTGAGACTAAGGAGCAGGCCGTTTAATATGGGCACCTCTGTGCACCTTTCATCCAAGCTACTCAATACTGCCCATGCAGCCATAAGAAGTTAAAGGTTAGAGCTGCCGCTTTCAAGGAGCGGGACTCTAGCCTGTACACCTATAAGAAATCCCACTATTGCACTCCACACTGCCCTTTCCCACCTGGACAAAAGGAACACCTACGTGAGAATGCTGTTCATTGACTGCAGCTCAGCATTCAACACCATAGTGCCATCAAAGCTCATCACTAAACTAAGGACCCTGGGACTGAATACCTCCCTCTGCAACTGGATCCTGGACTTCCTGATGGGCTGCCCCCAGGTGGTGAGGGTAGGAAACAAATCTGCCACGCTGATCCTCAACACGGGGGCTCCTCAGGCGTGCGTGCTAGTCCCCTCCTATGCTCCCTGTTCACCCATGACTGCGTGTGCCAAGCATGACTCCAACACCATCATTAAAGTTTGCGGACAACACAAGTGGTAGGCCTGATCACCGACAACAATGAGACAGCCTATAGGGAGGTCAGAGAACTGGGAGTGTGCTGCCAGGACAGCAACCTCTTCCTCAACGTGATCTAGACAAAGGAGATGATAGTGGACTACAGGAAAAGGAGGGCTGAGCACGCCCCCATTCTCATCGACAGGGCTGTAGTGGAGCAGGTTGAGAGCTTCAACTTCCTTGGTGTCCACATCACCAATAAACTATCATGGTCTAAACACACTAAGACAGTCATGAAGAGGGCAGGACAACGCCTATTCCCCCCCAGGAGACTAAAAAGATTTGGCATGGGTCCCCAGATCCTCAAAGGTTTTACAGCTGCACCATCGAGAGCATCCTGACAGGTTGCATCACCGCCTGGTATGGCAACTGCTCGGCCACCGACTGCAAGGCGCTACAGAGGGTAGTGTGTACTGCACAGTACATCGCTGGGGCCAAATTCCTGCCATCCAGGACCTCTATACCAAGCGGTGTCAGAGGAAGGCCCTAACAATTACCAAAGATTCCAGACACCGTTGTCATAGACTGTTCTCTCTGCTACCACACGGCAAGTGGTACCGGAGCGCCAAGTCTAGGTCCAAAAGGCTTCTTAACAGCTTCTACCCCCAAGCCATAAGACTGCTGATCAGTTGGCTACACGGACTATTTGCGTTGACCCCCCCCACCCACCCCAAACCCTTTTTTACGCTGCTGCTACTTGCTGTTTATTACCTATGCTTAGTCACTTTACCCCAACCTTCATGTAAATATTACCTCAGCTAACCTGTACCGCCGCACATTGACTCGGTACCGCCGGTACCCCCTGTATATAGCCTCGTTGTTATTTTGTTTTTCTTTTATTGTTAATTTTTTACTTTAACTCTTAACTATTTTCTTAACTGCATCGTTGTGTATAGGCTTATAAGTAAGCATTTCACTGTAAGGTCTACACCTGTTGTATTCGGTGCATGTGACATTTGATTTGGAGCTGATCAAGTCTACTCTCTGGTGTATAATACGACTTTTATAGAGGGATTACAAGTGTATTCTCACTGTGTTGCAAATATACTGATGGAACACATGTTTGACTCTACACTGTGAAATGTTAAATTATTTGTTTTGTTTGATGGTCCTTCTTACTCTGACATCTTTCTTTAACTTCTCTGCGCTACGGATCCCTTTAGCGGGATCATTTTCCTAAACAACCACTGAATTGCAGGGCGCAAAATATTACAAAAAATATTTATAATCATGCAATCACAAGTGAAATATACCAAAACACAGTTTAGCTTGTTAATCCACCTATTGTGTCAGATTTAGAAAATATGCTTTGCAGCGAAAGCAATCCATGCTTTTGTGAGTGTATCAATCAATGCGAGAACAGCTAGCCCCAAATTAGCATGGTTACGAAAGTCAGAAAAGCAATAAAATTAATCGCTTACCTTTAATCTTCGGATGTTTGCACTCACGAGACTCCCAGTTACACAATAAATGTTATTTTTGTTCGATAAATATTACTTTTATAACAAAAAAAATGCCTTTTGGGTTGTGCGTTATGTTCAGAAAACCAAAGCCTCGTTCTTTTCGACGAAAATTCCAAAAAGTATCCGTAATGTTCGTAGAAACATGTCAAATGTTTTTTAAAATCAATCCTCAGGTTGTTTTTAACAAACATAATCGATAATATTTCAACCGGACCGAAACCTATTCAATAAAAGAGAGAAAGAAAATGGAGAGCTACCCCTCTGCGTGCAGGAACTAATCAAAGTACACCTGACTACTTTTGAAAAATCTCGCTCATTTTTCAAAATAAAAGCCTAAAACTATGTCTAAAGCCTGGTCACAGCCTGAGGAAGCCATTGGAAAAAGAATCTGGTTGATACCCCTTTAAATGGAAGAAATACGGGCAAGGAAACACAGATTAAAATAAATTTAAAAAAAATCACTTCCGGGTTAGATTTACTCAGGTTTTTGCCTGCAGAATCAGTTTTGTTATAAACAGACAATATTTTGACAGTTTTGGAAACTTTGGAGTGTTTTCTATCCTAATCTGTAAATCATATGCATATTCTACGATCTGGACCTGAGAAATAGTCCGTTTACCTTGGGAACATTATTTTTATTTTTTTTAAATAATAATAATCTGACCCCTAGCGTCAAGAGGTTAACTCTCTCTCACTTTCTCTCTCCCTGCCTTTGTCCGTTACAGAGCAACTACTAAGAACAGCCAGCCAGCAGTCAGACAGTAGTGGCTTTGCAGAGGACCCTTCTACTGACGGCTCAGCTAACTATCTAAAGGTACAGGAGAGCTCTGACAGCTGTGACAGTGAGACCACAGTGACGTCTCACGCTGGGGAGGGGACCACTCCTCTAGCCCTGGAACACCCTGCCTTTGGGAGGCTGCAGGGGGAGGAGGAGGTGCAGATTCTCTCTGTCCCACAGAAACACCTTGTGGCAGACGGAAGGAGGAGCTGGAGCCCTAATGGGGAGGAGGAGCAACAGGAGGTGTCACAGTACACCACCCATCAGTTACCTAAACAAGGAGACAGAGGGGTGGCCCAAGACTCAGAGCAGGACCAGAAGCATAACACTGCTGAGGAAGCTGCTTCTGTTCATGCCTCTGACACTCCTCAGTTAACACCTGAGACTTACCGTACTGCTGAGCCTCACATGGAGGCTGATCCTGGTTCTACAGAAGACCATGGCTCCGTCCCGGCCCCACACTGCAGCTCTTCTGGTGCCCCAGCCAGGGAGGGTGTGCCTGACAGGGTGGAGATGGAAGCCAGAACTCCCAGCCCTAGCGCCAGTTTCCCTAGCCTAGGTGCCTCAGCCAGGGTCCAAGGGGCCCTTCACAGGGCCCAGCAGAGGGCCTCGTCCTCAGGACTCCAGGTACACCGGATGGAGGGGAAGTTGACAGCCAGGGATCTGTTCAGGAGAAGAGCCCCCCTGACGAGGTCCCGATCCCTGCCTACCTCCCTCCTCACCCCCTCCCGTGTGGTCTCCTCTGTCAGGATCCAGTTTGGCCAGGGTACAGTCAGGCACTGCACCCAGCCAGCCTTCTCCTACCAATACACCCCAGAAGAGGAGGAGGAGGTGGGGTCCATTGTGGAAGAGGAGGAGGTTGTGGAGGATGAGTGTCAGAGGAGAGACAGCTGCCGCTCTACCTTGATTATCAACAGAGGGACCGAGCTATCACATGGCCCCGGGCTACAAAGAGATGGTGAACTGAGAGGCCTTCAGGACAGGGTGCCCCCTTACCCCCTGGCCATCCCCCTCCACCTGACCCGCTCAACCGTCTCACTGCACAGCCACCCTCCTGAGTGGGGAGAGAGGCCTCTGGGGGAGCACCACCGTGCCTGGAGCACCTGTAGCGTACCTAACCTCACCCAACATAACCTGGCTCACTTCAATAACCCTAACCTCACCCAACATAACCTGGCCCACTTCAATAACCCTAACCTCACCCAACATAACCTGGCTCACTTCAATAACCCTAACCTCACCCAACACATCAACCCTAACTCCAACCTAACACAGCACTACCTAGCCCAACACAATCAACCTAACCTTACTCAACACAACCTTGCTCAGCACAACACCCCTAACCCAGCCCAGTACAACCCCACTCTGCCCCAAGGCAGTGTCCCCAACCTAGCCCAATGCAGCAACCCTAATCCCTATTTGTCCCACCACAATAGTCCCACCCTACCCCATGGCAGTGTCCCCAACTTGTTCCAGTATCAGCCCTCCACCCACCACCACCACACCCTCCATAGCCTCCCTACCCATCCATATGGTAGTGTACCTAACCTTCCCCAGCACGCAGCTCCCACCTTACCCCATCATGTGGCCCCTAACTGTCCTCCTTATAGTGCTCCTTACACTAACAACATGGGTAACCTTCTTCCACACAACTTCCCCTGTTCCCTGTACAGCTCCTCCTGTAACACCCCACCTCTTAGTGCCCCCTTCAGTTCAACTTACCATAACTACAACGGTAACCCCTATAGTGGGTCCTACAACGAGCTAAACAGCAACAATCCTTATACTGCCCATAGCTGTTACTCTAACCCTTCATACACACCTTCCAACCTGCCTCATCTCTCTACTGCCCCCTATGGAGGACCATACAGTACTCCATACTTGGGCCACCACCCTCTGATCCCCTACCCCCATGACTCTATGGCTACAACCTCCCGTCTTCCCCCAGCCCTGTCTACCACTGAGATGCAACTGAGAAGGGTCCTTCACGACATCAGAGGAACTGTGCAGAACTTGGCTCAGGTGAGACAAAACAACCACAAACTACATAGGTGTTATACATAGGTGTTGCAAGGCTCTTTGCCGTTTTAACAACTTGTTTCTGACGTGAGCACTATAATGATTAATCATATGCGTTTTCACTTTCCATCCCACCCATAATACAAACACACGTTTGCAACACAGTTAATCATTGACTAAGTGTTTTATCTATGGTTTCTCTGCCCTCAAGAATTCATCAGAACGCGGAGCAGACACTCCCTCCGACATGTTCAACCCTCAGAGACCTGCCCAACCACTGTATGAGGTATAAACTCAGCTCAACTGACAATCTTAAACAAATGAAATGAATGATTATCAATCCTTTCCTCAAATCTCCCTGTGGGTGTGTCTCATGTGGGTTAGGATAAAGGAGAATCTCTGCCTCTCTGACAACAGACAGTCATCTTCTTCCTCTTCTACATCCCCTCCTCCCTTCAGACTTCTCTCCAGGAGCTGCAGGCTAAGAGGAGGAGTCTGAATGTGTTCCGGACTCAGATGATGGATCTGGAACTGTCCCTGATTAAACAACAGGCGTTAGTCTACCAGCACCTCAGTCACGACGAGAGGTAGGCTAGAGGCCCTCACCCTGGCTAGCGCACGGATGTTGGCATACTCTGTGATAGCCAGGCAGGCAGACAGTGTTAACAGTGGTCTCTCTGTTTGTGGTTGCCAAGTGGGCAGACGGTGTTAAAACCTCTTGGCGCACG
Source organism: Salvelinus fontinalis (assembly GCF_029448725.1). Lineage (NCBI taxonomy): Eukaryota > Metazoa > Chordata > Actinopteri > Salmoniformes > Salmonidae > Salvelinus > Salvelinus fontinalis. The sequence goes on along the minus strand of NC_074683.1, from coordinate 24,858,582 downwards.
ATTCCCTTAGCGGGATAATTGTCATCAACAACCGCTGAATTGCAGAGCGCCAAATTCAAAAGAATTGCTAAAAATATTTATATTCATGAAATCACAAGTGCAATATAACAAAACACAGTTTAGCTTGTTGTTAATCCACCTGTCGTGTCAGATTTTGAAAATATGCTTTATTTTCAGCGAAAGCAATCCAAGCGTTTGTGAGTTTATCGATCACTAGACAAAACATTACGAACACCTAGCAGCAATGTAGATTGGTCACGAAAGTCAGAAAAGCAAAAAAATTAATCGCTAACCTTTGATCTTCGGATGTTTGCACTCACGAGACTCCCAGTTACACAAATGTTCCTTTTGTTCGATAAATATGATTTTTATACCCAAAAACCTCCATTTGGTTTGCGTGTTATGTTCAGTAATCCACAGGCTCGTGCCGGTCTTGAAGGGCAGCCAAAAATTCCAACTACTATCCGTAAAGTTAGTAGAAACATGTCAAATGTTTTTATAATCAATCCTCAGGTTGTTTTTAACATAAATAATCGATAATATTTCAACCGGAGGGTAAAGTAATTCAATACAAGACAGAAATAAAATGTCGAACTACCACTTTCGCGCGCAAGAACTAATCAAGGACACTGACGCGATTTGATAGATCTCGCTCATTTTTCCAGAATAAAAGCTTGACAACCTGTGGAAGCCATTGGAAAAGGAATATGGTTGATATTCCTTTAAATGGTGGATAGGCAGGCAATGGAACAGGGATTTTTCAAAATAAGAGGCACTTCCGGGTTGGATTTCCTCCGTTTTTTGCCTGCAAAATCAGTTCTGTTATACTCAGACAATATTTTGACAGTTTTGGAAACTTTTGTGTTTTCTATCCTAATCTGTCAAATATATGCATATTCTAGCATCTTAGCCTGAGAAATAGGCCGTTTACATTGGGAACGTTGTTTTTCCAAGCATAAAAATTCTTCCTCCTAGCGTCAAGAAGTTAACAGTGCTATCTGTCTGTTTGTGGTTGCCAGGCAGGCAGACAGTGTTAAGTGGTCTCTCTGTTTGTGGTTGCCAGGCAGGAGGCGGAGCAGCTGCAGGGTCTACGGTCTGAAGTGAGACAGGAGCTGCAGGAACTAGAGCTCCAGCTGGAGGAGCGGCTGCTGACCCTGAACGAGCAGCTCCGCTCTGCCAGCCAGCACAGTCTCTACCGCCACAGCATGGTCAGTACCTGGAACTACATCTGGAAACACAGGCATACACACACAGGCGGATACCATCTTTGGTGTCTCTTTTCTCAACTCCTAAACATGTTTGATAAATGGTTTGTCATGACTGTTTCCGCTTGGCACCAGTACTGTGGGTTCCTCTGTGTTCTTCTCCTTTGACATCAGGCTACATGTACGTCACTACTCTTGTGTTTGTTGTTTAGCCACCCATCATATCATCACCTACCCCTCTTCTCCTGTATTGTAACATTAGTGTTGTTGATATCTCTCTCCTGTAGGGTATGAAGAGAGGTCACAGCATGGACAGCCTGTCTAACAGTTCTGCTCTGAGAGCTATGGAGCCGGTGAGTACCTGCATTGACTCTAGACTGTTCTTTTCTAGGTCATTCCTCTAGACTGTTCCTCCTGTTAATGGTGTGTGCTCTATTCATAGAAATATAATGAAAAATGAATGCTTTTACTTCCTTCCTAGTATTGGTACCGTCAATTGCTGCCGGTCAACCCATCAGCGCATTGACTTAAAGGAATGTCTGTACTAGTCAATCTAATTTTATGGTTCTACTGTTGTCACACTTCTTCCCTCACTGTGTGACATGTATGGTGTGGTTTCTCCCTCCAGATGTCGGACCTGCTGAGGGAGCAGCTGTACCTGCAGACAGAGCTGGGCTACGAGGGCAGGGCAGAGGGCGGAGCTAGCATGGCCCCCAGCTCAGGCCTCTCTTCCAGGTCAGCCAGTCCAACGAGGTCCTCTGAACGTCACCCTGGCCCATCCCACACCCCGGCGCTGTCCCTCCCAGGTCCCCAGAAGACTGGGATATACCGGGCTTCCGTCTCCCTCACCCCGGCACCCCCTCCACGGCCTGGTGCTGCCACATGGGTATCCCAGTGCTCAGACCAGGCACTGCCAGTGCAAGGTCCTGAAGACGAGGAGGAGGAGGAGGTTGGAGGAGATAGAGCAGCTGTAGACCCTCACCTACTGGAGGAGAGGGGCAAAGAGAGAGGAGGAGGAAGAGCAGACAACCCTCATCTACAGGAGCTCATCAAGGAGGTTTGTGAGACCGAAAGTTATCTTAGTTTCTGTTTTTGAATTGTAGAGAACATTAAGAAGTTTCCTTACCTAAACTGCCCAAATTGGCCTTGCCCTACAGTATTTGTTGAATATGGAATGCCAATGTTGCTCAAATGTCCAGGACATGTTTTATTATGTCCTTGGCCGATATGGATAGAAACTTTTTTCTGCTGACCGACGAGGTGATTACGTAGCTATTGACAGGCGGTTCTGCTCATGAAAAATAATTTACTGGTCTGATTTTAAGAGCTTGGCAGGGGACAAATGGAGCACGTTTTAAAGGTCCAAAAGGAAACTTGGAACTTTTGAATCCTGTTGGCTATGTCTTAGCCATGTGGCCTGATGTAACTGTCTGGCGGTGTCCCAGTACTTCTGAGGGATGAGATGTTCTTTCTCTGTTCTCTGACACCTCTCAGTACAGGATATTCCTGGTATTCAGTGAGGTGAAACTTTCAGAGCATTGCAGATAGAAATGTAATAAATAACAATGTTCCATTATGTTTGTTAAGATATCAAACCTACAGGAAATGGACTTTTCCCTAGTGTCCTTGAATTGTATTTTGAGTGAACATAGTACTTGTGTGTTTGAACATTGTTCCATCTCTGTACCTTCTCTCTCCTCTTTAGATTAAAGAGAGTCTAGCTGATGAGATCCGACAGGAGATAGTCAATGAGCTCCTAGCTGCCGTGTCTCCACGACGATCACCTGTGTCGACCAGAGAATATCCGCTGTGAACATGACGACAGGTCCAATATCATTAATTCATTAGTTGTATAAATCGATTCTTCGAGCCGGATCGATCTGTTCCAAGTCAACCTATACCCCTTGGCAGGTGCTTCTATTTCTAAAAGAATGTTGTTTTCCCTTGCAGTTGAACACTGATGAGGCCTGGTGTAGTCTACCCAACCTGAACACTGGTGAATCCATGCACTGAACAGCCCAACAACCCCTTAACACTGTTTCAACTATTTCCAGAGATAATGGCAGATACGTTAACACTGTGTTTCTACCATATGAATAGAATTAGATTTCTATGGTTTCTACTTCAGAGTGTGACGGTGGCTGGTGCCTTAACACCCGTATGCCTGGTGACCTGGGAGACACAAATGATGCTATATATTTGCTTTTATAGTGAACTTTCTTCTTCTGTCTAACGGTCCAATTTCAAACACAGAATGTTACTTAGTGTGTTTATTTTGCTAAAGACTAACTATGTTGTAAAAAATTTACCCAAAATGATGTCATTTTGACATGCAAAAATGTGTTTAAGGTTAATTCTAGGATTTTTTTTCCAATTCCACCCTGGCTGTGTGTGACGTTATGTTAGGCCTATGCCATGATTCTGACAGTGTGTATGGGTTGTATTTAAGCACGTAGATGTGGGTCAGAGTGTATGTCTTGTCCTGAAGGTGAAAGATGACCAAGGTTGAGGAGACTTAAGGCCTGGTTGATGATAATGGTTGTATGGGAGTTTAGTGTCTGCTGTAAATGACCATGCCCTCTTCTAATGCAACCTCTATGAGGAATGAACCAGACCTGGGTTCAAATACTATTTGAAATCTTTGAAGTACTTTGAGCATTTGCTCTGCCTGCCGGGAGTGTCAGATAGGTGGGGTTGACTCTTTTGGGACTTATATATTCGTGAATTAATCCAGGCATGCTCAGATAGTCTTTGCACCCAGGTCTAGAACTAACTGTGCAATACATTTCACTGTCTCTGAACTTGAAAAGATCACTAGTATAAACTGTTTTTGAAACGCACCACTTGAAGACAAGTGTATGCATTATATTAATTCCACACTTTTGTCCTGGGTCATGTTCATTAGGGTAACAATGGAAAACGTTTTAAAGCATTTTTCAACGAAATGAAAGAGTTTCTTATTGGACTAATAAGTCCAGCTAGTCTCGCCCTGTTTCAGTACATTTTCCTCCGTTTGGTGGTTAATGAATCCGACCCAGATGTATGCGTTTTTGTTAGAAAACTGTCTCACGTGAAAAACAAACAAAAAGCGTTCACATTCCTAACTGTATTTCTTATCTTAAACAGATGTTAAAACCACTAAATGTATTTGTCCTGATATATTTTCTTTACAGGAATGAGGAAAGAGATACTGTAAAAGAGAGACTGCTGTCTTGAACTGGAGAGTAGAATGAACCGTCTATCGCATCTGATAGACTCTGGTAGAACTATCAATAGAGCCTATTGTTCCCGCTCTTACTTATGGACAGAATCATTGTGTATTTATGAGTATATTATATTTCAAATGTGAGGATTATAATGTTGTATTTTCCTGCTGGATTTGTAATTATAAGATGAAACAGACATTTATTTTACCACAGATGTTTAATTATATTGTATTCCAAAATGATTTATTGTTACTAACTGATTTATTTCAATATGTGGCTACTTCCTGCTAATGGAGAGCTTCTTTTTAACCGGATTTTGTTTATCTTTATCTCGGGATGCATGAGGGATTGTCTCTATAGCAAATAATAAAGATGTATTTATTTTCAATAGATTTGGTGTGGTTTTATTTGTGGTATATTTTTGCTTTTAAATGGCTTTTCAGCAGATTGCATCTGGGATTGGGATTCTAAAAGGTAATTTGAAAGCATGGGACGTCTCCAAATATACAATGTATAGAGCAAATATATAATGCAGCTGTTTCAGTTAGGTTACAGTAATGCTGAGTTGATAGCATTGTTTTCATAGTGTGCTCCTCTGTTCAGCGTCCATCTCAAATGTTTGTTTATGACTAAAAATAAAACCACTTTAATTTGATAGCAGAGAAATCCAATGTAGCCTGTGATCACCATGGTAACCCGGCTCTGTACAAGATGGCATATTGTAGGGCTCTCAGGTGTGTTGTGGGTAAAAAGGAGATTTGATACAGGGGACCAGGCTATTGTACTAGTGGTTCTTGAATGGAGGAGAATGAACCGCTGATAGAGGTGGTCATTGGAAGTTTACACACACATTCCATTAAGGGATTCAATGATGTTTTTCAATAGATGCTACAGGTACATCAAAACCCCTCTCTTCCCACGCTCTATTTTATTTCATTGACATTTTTCAAGAAGGAGCGTGATGGAGTGCTGCATCAGATGACCTGGTCTCTACAATCACCTGACCTCAACCCAATTGTGATGGTTTGGGATGAGTTGGACTGCAGAGCGAAGGGAAAGCAGCCAACAAGTTCTCAGCCTATGTAGGAACTCCTTCAAAACTGTTGAAAAAGTATTCCAGGTGAAGCTGGTTGAGAGAATGTCAAGAGTGCAAAGCTGTCAAGGCAAAGGCTGGCTACTTAGAAGAATCTATATTTTGATTTGTTTATCACTTTTTGGGTTACAACATGATTCCATATGTGTTATTTCATAGTTTTGATGTCTTCCCTATTATTCAGCAATGTACTATATATATATGTATATATATATATTAAAAAGAGTAGGTGTGTCCAAACTTTTGACTGGTACTGTATGTTATTTTTTGGTGCTTAATGCATACCTGTAGATTTTCTGTACTTATGGTCAAGCTCAGACTAACACGCAACTGATAACACCTTCCCCCAATTGCTGAACTGCAGTGGCACCCAGAGTCGCCTGCCTGGCCTGCTCCATACCTCCAGCCCCTGCCTTTAATTCTCCAGAGGTAGTAGGTGTTTAGTGGCTCAGAATGACCTCAGAGCATAAATGGGCACTATTGACAGCAGTGCAAAAACATACTGTCCCAACATGTGGGCACTGAGGTTTACATCCCAAATGGCTCCCTATGACCAGGGCTCTGGTGAAAGTAGTGCACTACATAGGGAAAAGGGTGCCATTTGTGACAGCCACAGACTTTGGTCCAGTGTGGGCCTGTTTGTGTGTCGCTGTCTGACTTGGCGAGGTGTAAATAACAGGTCTGTGTTGCTGAGGTTATTAATTTTCTCCAGAGCTTTCCTTTATATGGTTTTACTGTGGAAAGCACTTTGGAAAACTAGAGGACTTGGTGTGAACATTACATCAGTGTACTGTGTTTTGTGTCATCTCTTTCCAGCTTGGATCCTCTGCCATTCCTAGACAGATGCCAGACAGAGAAATGGCTCATTTACGGCTTATCTATCAAATTCCTCATTGAGGACTGACGGCATGTCAGTATGTTGTTGTGGTTTTGCCACCTTACTGAAATGGAAAAAGTGTTGATCAGCCCTTGCAGACTACTACACCACCCCCCAAATATTTGATTTATTATGTATTTATTTATCTTTGTACATTTGATTTATATCAGACTAGAGGAATATTGGAATCCAAGGCAAACAATACATAACATTCTCTTGGATTGTGAGTCTTGCTGAGCTAAGAGAGAACTGCAGAGTTCAGACCACACTAAGCAGTCTGAATGTACAGGCATGACTTTTGAGTGTTGTCTTGTGTTACTCAAGGGTTTTGCACAATATAAAACTATGAAACATGACAGGTTTGGGCATACATCACAGAATGTTAGCATTTTTCAGTCCCCTCTCCTGGGGAGAGAGAGGGGGGTGAAGAGGCCAGTGACTTCCTGAACTTGGGTTATCAATAATTAACATTGCACCAGCCTTGTTCCTCCGGGGGCTTATATTGCACTTCTGAGCTGCGGTGTCATTATACAGAGAGAGAGCACTCGACCCAGCTGGGGGAAGGGAGACTGCTGAGGTAGTGAACTGGACACTAGAGGAGTATGTGAGGTTGTGGAGTGCATCTCTCTGTCCTTTTCTCCCTCCCTCTCTCTCTCTCTCTCTCTCTCTCTCTCTCCTTTTCTCCCTCTCTCTCCTTTCCTCCCTCCCTCTCTCTCTCCTTTTCTCCCTCCCTCTCTCTCTCCTTTTCTCCCTCCCTCTCTCCTTTTCTCCCTCCCTCTCGCTCTCTCTCCTTTTCTCCCTCCCTCTCTCTCCTTTTCTTCCTCCCTCTCTCTCTCTCTCCTTTTCTCCCTCCCTCTCTCTCCTTTTCTCCCTCCCCCTCTCTCTCTTTTTCTCCCTCCCTCCCTCTCTCTCTCCTTTTCTCCCTCCCTCCCTCGCTCCTTTTCTCCCTCCCTCTCTCCTTTTCTCCCTCCCTCTCTCTCTCTCTCCTTTTCTCCCTCTCATTTTCTCCCTCCCTCTCTCTCTCTCCTTTTCTCCCTCCCTCTCTCTCTTTTTCTCCCTCTCTCTCTCCTTTTCTCCCTCCCTCCCTCTCTCTCTCGGACGGGGCAGGGGGATGCAGGCTGGGCTGTCCAGTAAAGATATCCCAGGGCTCATAAGGAAGGGAAAGGAAGAGAAGAGAGGCTGCTGATGTGTGCAGCTACTCCCAACGCAGTCCCCTCTCTTCGTCTCTTTCTCTTACTTTCTTTCCTACTCTCTCTTTCCACTCAAAACATGGAGTCCAGCATGGAGTCCAACAGTCCTAAGAAGATCCAGTTTTCTGTGCCTGTGTTTCAGAGTCAGCTGGACCCTCAGGCATCGGAGCATGTGAGTAAGAACATTCAGCTTCGATACGATATGGTAATAAATGTTTTTACCATTATGACATGGTAATGGGATGGTAATGGGATGGTGGGCTTGTTGAAGGAGTAGGGGCTGTGAAGAGCTAGCTCCTCTTGAGACTGACTGGCAGAATAAGCTTTACTTTGATCATATTATGCCTGGTTGGAAAATATGTTTTATGACATGGATTTTCCCCTGCCCCCACCATTTTCTGGATTTATTTGTCACAATCTTAGTTGCCAAACTGTTATTACAACTTCTCTGTGCTTTGAGTGAATATTGATTGGGGATTTTTTTTTTACTATTTGATTGTATCCTTATATGTCACTATTGTGATTTTAGAAAGATTGCTTCATCCCAATTTTTGGCCAACCTCTCCCGCTCCCCACCACCACCTACACACCCACCCCTCTCCGAACCTACAGTACCAGTCAACAGTTTGGACACACCTACTCATTCAAGGGTTTTTCTTTATTTTTTACTATTTTCTACATTGTAGAATAATTGGGAAGACATCAAAACTATTAAAGAACACATATTCAATCATATAGTATGCAAAAAAGTGTTAAATAAATCAAAATATATTTTAGAACCTTCAAAGTAGCCACCCTTTGCCTTGATGACAGCTTTCCACACTCTTGGCATTCTCTCAACCAGCTTCACCTGGAAACCTTATCCAACAGTCTTGAAGGAGTTCCCACATATGCTGAGCACTTACTTGTTGGCTGCTTTTCCTTCACTCTGCAGTCCAACTCATCCCAAACCATCTCAATTGGGTTGAGGTCGAGTGATTGTGGAGGCCAGGTCATCTGATGCAGCACCCCATTACTCTCTTTCTTGGTCAAATAGCCCTTACACAGCACAGAGGTGTGTTGGGTCATTGTTCTGTTAAAAAACAAATGATAGTCCCACTAAGCGCAAACCAGATGGGATGGCGTATTGCTGCAGAATGCTGCAGTAGCCATGCTGGTTAAGTGCACCTTGAATTCAAAATAAATTACTGACAGTGTCACCAGCAAAGCACCATCACACCTCCTCCATGCTTCACGGTGGTAACCACACATGCGGGGATCATCCCTTCACCTACTCTGCGTCTCACAAAGACACGGCGGTAAGAACCAAAAATCTCACATTTGGACTCATCAGACCAAAGGACAGATTTCCACCGGTCTAATGTCCATTGCTCATGTTTCTTGGCCCAAGCAAATCTCTTATTCTTATTTGTGTCCTTAATAAGTAATGGTTTCTTTACAGCAATTCGACCATGAAGGCCTGATTCACGCAGTCTCCTCTGAACAGTTGATGTTGCGATGTGTCTGTTATTTGAACTCTGTGAAGCGTTTATTTGGGCTGCAATTTCTGAGGCTTGTAACTCTAATGGCCTTATCCTCTGCAGCAGAGGTAACTCTGGGTCTTCCTTTCCTGTGGCGGTCCTCATGAGAGCCAGGTTCATAATAGTGCTTTATGGTTTTTGTGACTGCACTCTAAGAAACTTTCAGTTCTTGAAATTTTTACCTTCATGTTTTAAAGTAATGATGGCCTGTCGTTTCTCTTTGGGCTCCAGACCCTGGTTCGATTCCAGGCTGTATCACAACCGGTCGTGATTGGGAGTCCCAAAGGGCAGCGCACAATTGTCCCAGCGTAGTCCAGGTTAGGGTTTGAGAGGCTGCTGTAAATAATGTAAATAAGAATTTGTTCTTAACTGACTTGCCTAGTTAAATAAAGAAAAATTATTTGAGGTGTTCTTGCCATAATATGGACTTGGTATTTTACCAAATAGGGCTATCTTCTGTACACCACCCCTACCTTGTCACAACGCAACTGATTGGCTCAAACGCATTAAGAAGAAATTCCACAAATTAACTTTTAACAAGGCATACCTGTTAATTGAAATGCATTCCAGGTGACTACCTCGTGAAGCTGGTTGAGAGAATTCCAATAGTGTGCAAAGTTGTCATCAAGGCAAAGGGTGGCTACTTTGAAGTATCTCAAATATAAAATATATTTTGATTTAACACTTTTTCGGTTACTACATGATTCCAGGTGTTATTTCATAGTTTTGATGTCTTCACTATTATTCTACAATGTAGAAAATAGTAAAAATACAGAAAAACCCTTGAAATGAGTAGGGTGTGTACAAACTTTTGACTGGTACTGTAGGTCATTGATTGTATTGACACTAAACTCTGCTCTACCACTTTGTAAAACATGCACACACAGCAAGTCTGTATCACATGCTACTGGGTTACTTGTGCTTGTTGTCTGTCTCCAGTTATCTTCAGCGCCACACTTGAACACCTCTCTTTCCTGTACTGTCCCGTCCTGTCCTATCCCGCCATGTCCTGTCTCCACATAACAGATCCGTAAGAGGAGACCTACACCAGCTACCCATGTCATCTATCTTCCACCAGACCTAACTGCAGCAGGTAAGACACTGCTACTGAGTGAAGAACAGGGTTGGGGTCAATTCATTCAATTCCGGAAATAAACTGAAATTCCAATTCCAATTGTAATTTTCCTCACTGAAAAGCAATGGAATTTGAATTTCTTTTATTTCCTGTGTTGCAATGGAATGTTTTGCCAGAATGTTGAAGCCATTTGCCAAGCCTCACTCCGCATGACTCGCAGACTGTCATGGATGTTATGTGTGTCTTCATGTGACAATTGTTTTGTTTTTTGTTTTGCTCTAGTCTACTGGCATTGAGCATGTTATGCTTCAGTAGAGGCTCATTTGAGTTTAGAGGGGTTTTGTTTATGTATGTATGCCAACTGACTCGAGTTTTACTGCTAAAGAGAAGAATTAAGACTTTTTGGCTCGATCTCATTATGTCAATAAAGTGTTTTCTTTCAGATCTGTCTGTTGATATTTAATGAAGAGCTGTGGGATATGAAGGAGTTTTGTTAATATGGGTTGAATGAGAGCTCAAGACTATTCTTATGGGGTACACAAAATTGAGTGTTACTATAAGAGGTCTGGGGGGAGAAGGATGGATGGAGGGTGATAGGATGGATGGAGGGTGATAGAAGGATGGATGGAGGGTGATAGGATGGATGGAGGGAGGGTGATAGGATGGATGGAGGGTGATAGAAGGATGGATGGAGGGTGATAGGATGGATGGAGGGAGGGTGATAGGATGGATGGAGGGGGATAGAAGGATGGATGGATGGAGGTTGATAGAAGGATGGATGGAGGGTGATAGAAGGATGGATGGAGGGTGATAGAAGGATGGATGGAGGGTGATAGAAGGATGGATGGAGGTTGATAGAAGGATGGATGGAGGTTGTTAGAAGGATGATGGAGGTTGTTAGAAGGATGATGGAGGTTGTTAGAAGGATGATGGAGGTTGATAGAAGGATGGATGGAGGTTAATAGAAGGATGGATGGAGGGTGATAGGATGGATGGTTGATAGAAGGATGGATGGAGGGTGATAGAAGGATGGATGGAGGGTGATAGGATGGATGGAGGTTGATATAAGGATGGATGGAGGGTGATAGAAGGATGGATGGAGGGTGATAGAAGGATGGATGGAGGGTGATAGAAGGATGGATGGAGGGTGATAGAAGGATGGATGGAGGGTGATAGGAGGATGGATGGAGGGTGATAGAAGGATGGATGGAGGGTGATAGAAGGATGGATGGAGGGTGATAGAAGGATGGATGGAGGGTGATAGGAGGATGGATGGATGGAGGTTGATAGAAGGATGGATGGAGGGTGATATAAGGATGGATGGAGGGTGATATAAGGATGGATGGAGGTTGATATAAGGATGGATGAAGGGTGATATAAGGATGGATGGAGGGTGATATAAGGATGGATGGAGGTTGATATAAGGATGGATGGAGGGTGATATAAGGATGGATGGAGGTTGATATAAGGATGGATGGAGGGTGATATAAGGATGGATGGAGGTTGATATAAGGATGGATGGAGGGTGATATAAGGATGGATGGAGGTTGATATAAGGATGGATGGAGGTTGATATAAGGATGGATGGAGGGTGATATAAGGATGGATGGAGGTTGATATAAGGATGGATGGAGGGTGATAGGATGGATGGAGGGTGATAGAAGGATGGATGGAGGGTGATAGGATGGATGGAGGGAGGGTGATAGGATGGATGGAGGGGGATAGAAGGATGGATGGATGGAGGTTGATATAAGGATGGATGGAGGGTGATATAAGGATGGATGGAGGGTGATAGGATGGATGGATGTTGATATAAGGATGGATGGAGGGTGATATAAGGATGGATGGATGTTGATATAAGGATGGATGGAGGGTGATATAAGGATGGATGGAGGTTGATATAAGGATGGATGGAGGGTGATATAAGGATGGATGGAGGTTGATATAAGGATGGATGGAGGGTGATATAAGGATGGATGGAGGTTGATATAAGGATGGATGGAGGGTGATAGAAGGATGGATGGAGGGTGATAGGATGGATGGAGGGTGATAGGATGGATGGAGGGGGATAGAAGGATGGATGGAGGGTGATAGGATGGATGGAGGGGGATAGAAGGATGGATGGATGGAGGTTGATAGAAGGATGGATGGAGGGTGATAGAAGGATGGATGGAGGGTGATAGGATGGATGGAGGTTGATATAAGGATGGATGGAGGTTGATATAAGGATGGATGGAGGTTGATATAAGGATGGATGGAGGGTGATAGGAGGATGGATGGAGGGTGATAGAAGGATGGATGGAGGAGGGTGATAGGAGGATGGATGGATGGAGGGTGATAGAAGGATGGATGGAGGGTGATAGGAGGATGGATGGAGGTTGATATAAGGATGGATGGAGGTTGATATAAGGATGGATGGAGGGTGATAGAAGGATGGATGGAGGGTGATATAAGGATGGATGGAGGTTGATATAAGGATGGATGGAGGGTGATATAAGGATGGATGGAGGTTGATATAAGGATGGATGGAGGGTGATATAAGGATGGATGGAGGTTGATATAAGGATGGATGGAGGTTGATATAAGGATGGATGGAGGTTGATATAAGGATGGATGGAGGTTGATATAAGGATGGATGGAGGGTGATATAAGGATGGATGGAGGGTGATATAAGGATGGATGGAGGGTGATATAAGGATGGATGGAGGGTGATATAAGGATGGATGGAGGGTGATATAAGGATGGATGGAGGTTGATATAAGGATGGATGGAGGTTGATAGAAGGATGGATGGAGGTTGATAGAAGGATGGATGGAGGGTGATATAAGGATGGATGGAGGTTGATATAAGGATGGATGGAGGTTGATAGAAGGATGGATGGAGGGTGATATAAGGATGGATGGAGGTTGATATAAGGATGGATGGAGGTTGATATAAGGATGGATGGAGGTTGATAGGAGGATGGATGGAGGTTGATATAAGGATGGATGGAGGGTGATATAAGGATGGATGGAGGGTGATAGGAGGATGGATGGAGGGTGATATAAGGATGGATGGAGGTTGATAGAAGGATGGATGGAGGTTGTTAGAAGGATGATGGAGGTTGTTAGAAGGATGATGGAGGTTGTTAGAAGGATGATGGAGGTTGATAGAAGGATGGATGGAGGTTAATAGAAGGATGGATGGAGGGTGATAGGATGGATGGTTGATAGAAGGATGGATGGAGGGTGATAGAAGGATGGATGGAGGGTGATAGGATGGATGGAGGTTGATATAAGGATGGATGGAGGTTGATATAAGGATGGATGGAGGGTGATAGGAGGATGGATGGAGGGTGATAGAAGGATGGATGGAGGGTGATAGAAGGATGGATGGAGGGTGATAGGAGGATGGATGGAGGTTGATATAAGGATGGATGGAGGTTGATATAAGGATGGATGGAGGGTGATATAAGGATGGATGGAGGGTGATATAAGGATGGATGAAGGGTGATATAAGGATGGATGGAGGGTGATATAAGGATGGATGGAGGGTGATATAAGGATGGATGGAGGGTGATATAAGGATGGATGGAGGTTGATATAAGGATGGATGGAGGGTGATATAAGGATGGATGGAGGGTGATATGAGGATGGATGGAGGGTGATAGGAGGATGGATGGAGGGTGATAGGATGGATGGAGGTTGATATAAGGATGGATGGAGGGTGATAGAAGGATGGATGGAGGTTGATAGAAGGATGGATGGAGGCTGATAAAAGGATGGATGGAGGGTGATAGGAGGATGGATGGAGAGTGATAGAAGGATGGATGGAGAGTGATAGAAGGATGGATGGAGAGTGATAGAAGGATGGATGGAGAGTGATAGAAGGATGGATGGAGGGTGATAGAAGGGTGGATGGAGGTTGATAAAAGGATGGATGGAGTTTGTTAGAAGGTTGATGGAGGTTGATAGAAGGATGGATGGAGGGTGATAGAAGGATGGATGGAGAGTGATAGAAGGATGGATGGAGAGTGATAGAAGGATGGATGGAGAGTGATAGAAGGATGGATGGAGGGTGATAGAAGGATGGATGGAGGTTGATATAAGGATGGAGGGAGGTTGAAAGAAGGATGATTGAGGCTGATAGAAGGATGAAATAGAGGGGGATAGAAGGATGGATGGAGGTTGATTGGAGGGTGATAGAAGGATGGATGGAGGGTGATAGAAGGATGGATGGAGGTTGATAGAAGGATGGATGGAGGTTGATAGAAGGATGGATGGAGGTTGATAGAAGGATGGATTGAGGGTGATGGAAGGATGGATGGAGGGTGATGGAAGGATGGATGGAGGGTGATAGGATGGATGGAGGGAGGGTGATAGGATGGATGGATGGAGGTTGATAGAAGGATGGAGGGAGGGTGATGTCGGCCCTAGTGGATGGGAGTAACCAGAAGAGAGTAAAAAAGAAAGACAAGGCTGTGCACAGCAAGGTGAATGTTCTGTCTGTGTTGCGTCATCCTGAAACAGTGAGATTGGAACCTAAACTGGGGTGAGAGATCCAGAACATTGTGTGACATGAGCACAAATACATTCCCTGTGACACAGCCACAGTTTACAGCTCAGACTCCAGCACAGCCTGCTGCTATGCCATAGTCACAACTCATACACTGCAGCACAGTCACAGCAAAACAAGCTGCCTTGTCCACACTCTGATCCTCCCCACTACTTTTGTAAAGGTCACCATAGAGTAAGACTGGGAGGACCTATGCCAAAAGCCCCCAGGCACAGCTGTGGATGACAGTGAGACAGTGAGAAGAGGCCATAAAGACCAAACTAGAGATGTGTCTGTAACAGAGAGTACAGGAGCTGTCTGTAATAAAACACTGGTGTATGTTTTACACTTCAAAGCTGATAGAAAGCTGTGCGTGCCTCTACAGTATACAAACAGGTTGTATCTATCCCATTGTACTGAGAAAGGGAAAAGGTTGGTACTGTTAGTTGATGGAGGGTGTGCTGGCCTGTATTTTTCTCATAGAGAGTTCCTGGCAGAGAGTAGGGGGTGTTCTTGTCTGCTTCCCAAATGGAACACTATTCCCTATATCAGGAGTATTCAACTCTTACCCTCCAAGGTCCGGCGCCTGATGGTTTTCTGTTCTAAGTGATAATTTTTTGCACCCACCTTGTGTCCCATCTAAATCCCTGATTAGAGGAGAACAATTTAAAATAGCAGTGGAACTGGCTTCGAGGTCCAGAGCTGAGTTTGAGGGCCCTATATAGTGCACTACCTTTGACCCTATTGGCTCTGGTCAAAAGTAGTGCACTTCATAGGAAATAGAGTGCCATTTAGGCCACTCATGTCTCAGTGACAAACCATCAACACAAATCTACTGGGTGGCAATTAAATAGTCTGACAGAAGCCAGGCTCGGGCCCTGCATCCAGGAGCCAGTTTAGAGGTGTTACATTGTCAGAATGGCATCGGTATGTGTGTGTGTGTTGCATCACAGATCCAGGTTGTCTTTTATCCATGGATTTCTTCCTCCTCAGTTCCAGGTCTGTGTTTTATGGCAAACTTAGGTAACTGGAGATGATTGTGGACTACAGGAAAAAGAGGACAGAGCACTCCCCCATTCTCATCGACAGGGCTGTAGTGGAGTAGGTTGAGAGCTTCAAGTTCCTTGGTGTCCACATCACCAACCAACTAACATGGTCCAAGCACACCAAGATAGTCGTGAAGAACGCACAACAAAATCTATTCCCCCTCAGGAGACTGAAAAGATTTGGCATGGTCCTCAGATCCTCAAAAGGTTCTACAGCTGCACCATCGAGAGCATCCTGACTGGTTGCATCACTGCCTGGTATGGCAACTGCTCGGTTTCCGACCGCAAGGCACCACAGAGGGTAGTGCGTACGGCCCAGTACATCACTCGGGCCAAGCTTCCTGCCATCCAGGACCTTTATACCAGGCTGTGTCAGAGGAAAGCCCTAAGAATTGTCAAAGACTCCAGCCACCCAAGTCATAGACTGTTCTCTCTGCTACCACACGGCAAGCGGTAGAGGAGCGCCAAGTCTAGGTCCAAGAGGCTTCTAAGCAGCTTCTACACCCAAGACATAAGACACCTGAACACCCAATCAAATGGCTACCCAGAATATTTGCATTGCCCCCCCTTTTACACCGCTGCTACTCTCTGTTGTTATCATCTATACATAGTCACTTTAATAACTCTACCTACATGAACATATTACCTCAACTAACCGGTGCCCCTGCACATTGACTCTGTACCGGTACACCCTGTATATAGTCTCGCTATTGTTATTTTAATGCTGCTCTTCAATTACTTGTTACTTTTATTTCTTATTCTTATCCGTATTTCTTTTAAACTGCATCGTTGATTAAGGGCCTGTAAATAAGCATTTCACTGTAAGGTCTAAACCTGTTGTATTCGGCGCATGTGACTAATACAATTTGATTTGAACTGCTGCCAATGGGACAGTTCTGCTCCCTTCATGAGCCTGGTTCTATCCCTCCCTCCACCCCTCTTTCCACCTGCGTCTCCATGGGTGTAGTCAATGTTTTCTCCAGCCTAGTTGTCTCGTCAAGCTCTTTGTTTAGTTGATCAATTGTTTACGCTATATGGCCTTTTACAATTACATGACCCTGTCTGTGTGTTGTGAATGGTATTGGGTGGTGTACTGTAATGTAGTGTGGCTGTAGTTTGTCTGCTTGTGTCGAGTGAAACTTGTTTTGCTCAGCTCTGTCTGTGTATGTGAGCTGCATACTGTAGGTGGTGTGTGTGGAACCCTTTTCACTATTCACACAGCCATTATTTCAGCTACAAACAGCTCTTTGTCTTGCTGATATTTCCCTGTGAATGTCATCTGAACTGTGTCTCTTGAAGAAAGGCCACTTCAGAAGGTTAATACGGAACCTTACTGTAGTGTTGTGTCCCTGGATTATTGTGTGTCCTGAATCAGAATTGTATCCTTGAAAACCAGATGTGGTTTCAAAATATTTGAGAAGCAGTGCCCTATGGCTTAAATTGAACACTCCAAACAGATATATAATCTGTGAAAACTATGGAGTTGGCCTCAGAGGACAACATACTGTACAATACAGGGCTTGTGTGTTGCCCCTTGCCATGCATTCAACAAATGAGTCATGTTAATGTGTTTCACATGTTGTTCTTCCGTTTATGTTCTCTTGTACTGTGTTGACCTTCAGAATACAACAGAGGCTTGTCTGTGATGCAGTCCAATTCATTTATAAACGTGCTCATGTGTGTTTCACATGTTTGTACTGTCCTTGTGTTCTCCTCATCAAACAAAGGCTAGAAGGTTTTATCAATGGCCCAGTGCTGTTCAATCAACAAAATGGTTAGCTAGTTATTGATTTTAAGCTCCAGCTGTCATGCTCATGGCGATAAAACCCATCATCAGAACTGTCTCAATGACACCCTATGAATCACCCTCTGCTTGCTGGAGATCTCAATTTCAATTCAGAGAAATGTCAATGGAGGTGGAGTGGAATAAAGTGGATGAGTCACCAGTCAGCCATTAGAGGCTGAGGTCAGCAGTGATCTGGACACAACCATAAACGCTCAGCCTCATGGTGACTGTCTCCATCTCTCTCCATCTCTCTCCATCTCTCCCAGGGTCTTAGACTATAATCAACCACGTCACACGCTGTGTGTGTGTGTGACCATCTTATCTCTCTCCATCTCTCCTCATCTCTCCCAGGGTCTTAGTCTATAATTAACCATGTCACACGCTGTGTGTGTGTGTGTGTGTGTGTGTGTGTGTGTGTGTGTGTGTGTGTGTGTGTGTGTGTGTGTGTGTGTGTGTGTGTGTGTGTGTGTGTGTGTGCAGAGCCTCAACACACAGATAGGCTGGAGTCAGCACATCACTAACTGTCTGCTTTTCTCTCCCACAGATGACAAACATCAAGGAGAGGTAGGTTATACACACTGTCACTCATACCCGGCTGCTCTGTTTCAAATTCATGTGATGTCACAAATATAATTTCCCATAAAATCTACTTTTATTTAAATGTTGCATGTTTGGATACGGACAGAATGCCAGATTGCAAAAACTTCATCTCTAGCTGTTGTCTATGGTTCAGGAAGCATTTCTGATGCAGTTGTCAGTGATTCCTGAAATAGCATCAGTGAAATGGGATCTCTGGCTCTGCCTTGTTGGTTCTCATGCTGTTCTTTTCCACCCACACCATTCCTCCTCTACACCTCCTCCCGCCATCCCTCTACACCACCAGGTCCAGAGTGCAGAGTCGTCTCCTGCTCAGAGGAAACACAGCGTCTACTCTCCACCCACCATGAAAGGTACAGTACAGAACCTTGTTCACACAAACTGCCATAACATGATGAGATGGAAGTGCCATTAGTTCATACTCTCCTTTTTATTCTGGTGAGTGTAGGAAACACTGATGAAACGTCTGTAGTCAGCATTATACCTCCACAGAGACCACTGAAGTGTGTGACAGAGCTAGTCAGGTGCTGACTTAGACAGGAGGTAGCACTGTAAATCTACATTAGATATTGATTGACTGACCAGGGAAGCTACACAATCCTACTTTAGCTGCAGTGATAGACAGGGCAAAGAGAGAGCTACACCATCCTACTGCATGTCTCTCAAATAGATAGTTGTTATTCAGACAATATGGACAGAGGATCACAACTAATTTCAGCACAGCAGCCTATTTATGGTCCAATTTTATACTACAACAAATATTTTCTTCACAAACCTGGCTTGTTAATTAGTGTGTGGATTAGAAAATATCCAACATGGCCAAACACCCCAGGCTGGATGGCCTTGAATTCAGTTGCATGCTGAATCAGTCCAGGTTTGTACATGGCTGGAAGGCATAGGGCTACAGATTATACTGGTAATTAATGCAATTACGGAAACACAAAAACAACATTCTGTGTTCCCAGAAAAAATCTGAAAGGAAATAGAAAACAAACATTTCTCAGTCAGGAGAGCAAAGGTTAAGATCTGAGTAGGAGACCAATTTCCGTACAAATTAAGAACACCATTAAAATTGTGATCATTGAACTTCTATAATGTACTGTGTGTGTCCTCCACAGGCAGAGAGCCCACAGACTGCTGTAGAGGCCTTGGTGAGGACAGAGACAGCCTGCCTCCTACCAGACTGCCCCAGTCCCACACAGACACACTGACCCTAGCAGATGAGCTATCAGGGGATCTGCCACGGCTGGCAGACACACCAAGGCGCAAAGACACCCCCTACCAACACCAGCCTCCCTTTACTCCAGGTAAGGCCATCACAACTCCACACACATGGTGTGAGATAGCTGCCAAAAGGTTGAACGTATGTATCGTTTTGATCGGACGAAAATCCATACGTAAATTGTTAGGATCGTAAGAAAAGCCATGCGTGAAACATAACGTAAATGTTAAATTAGTGAGTACAAACCCTATGTTATGACTCTGAATGAACATTCACACGTTCGATTCTTACTTTACGTCACCATTTACTCGGTTACAGATCTTTTTTTATATGTACAAACTTTTGGCAGTAGACAAACAGTAGCTAGTTGAAGTTAGCTAGTCAATCAAGCAACTCTAGCCCAGACGTTAGAGTTGCTTTGCAGCTTCCGGTTTCATTTTCAAAATAAAAGTGTGGTGTTGCATCCTAAGATGCTGGGTTCTTTTACGGAAGACTCCGAAGCATGCTTATAATAAACGGAACAGATTTATTTTATGTTCTCCTTAACAAATCAAATGTATTTATATAGCCCTTCTTACATCAGCTGATATCTCAAAGTGCTGTACAAAAACCCAGCCTAAAACCCCAAACAGTAAGCAATGCTGGTGTAGAAGCACGGTGGCTAGGAAAAACTCCCTAGAAAGGCCAAAACCTAGGAAGAAACCTAGAGAGGAACCAGGCAATGAGGGGTGGCCAGTCCTCTTCTGGCTGTGCCGGGTGGAGATTATAACAGAACATGGCCAAGATGTTCAAATGTTCATAAATGACCAGCATGGTCAAATAATAGTAATCACAGTAGTTGTCGAGGGTGCAGCAAGTCAGCACCTCAGGAGTAAATGTCAGTTGGCTTTTCATAGCCGATCATTGAGTATCTCTACCGCTCCTGCGGTCTCTAGAGAGTTGAAAACAGCAGGTCTGGGACAGGTAGCACGTCCGGTGAACAGGTCAGGGTTCCATAGCCGCAGGCAGAACAGTTGAAACTGGAGCAGCAGCACGTCCAGGTGGACTGGGGACAGCAAGGAGTCATTATGCCAGGTAGTCCTGAGGCATGGTCCTAGGGCTCAGGTCCTCCGAGAGAGAGAAAGAAAGAGAGAATTAGAGAGAGCATACTTAAATTCACACAGGACACCGGATAAGACAGGAGAAGTACTCCAGATATAACAAACTGACCCTAGCCCCCCGACACATAAACTACTGCAGCATAAATACTGGAGGCTGAGACAGGAGGGGTCAGGAGACACTGTGGCCCCATCCGATGATACCCCCGGACAGGGCCAAACAGGAAGGATATAACCCCACCCACTTTGCCAAAGCACAGCCCCCACACCACTAGAGGGATTTCTCAACCACCAACTTACCATCCTGAGACAATGCCCAGAGAGGAAGATCACGTCAGTGACTCAACCCACCCAAGTGACGCACCCCTCCTAGGGACGGCATGAAAGAGCACCAGTAAGCCAGTGACTCAGCCCCTGTAATAGGGTTAGAGGCAGAGAATCCCAGTGGAGAGAGGGGAACCGGCCAGGCAGAGACAGCAAGGGTGGTTCGTTGCTCCAGAGCCTTTCCGTTCATCTTCACACTCCTGGGCCAGACTACACTCAATCATATGACCCACTGAAGAGATGAGTCTTCAGTAAAGACTTAAAAGTTGAGACCGAGTCTGCGTCTCTCACATGGGTAGACAGACCATTTCATAAAAATGGAGATCTATAGGAGAAAGCCCTGCCTCCAGCTGTTTGCTTAGAAATTCTAGGGACAATTAGGAGGCCTGCGTCTTGTGACCGTAGCGTACGTGTAGGTATGTACGGCAGGACCAAATCGGAAAGATAGGTAGGAGCAAGCCCATGTAATGCTTTGTAGGTTAGCAGTAAAACCTTGAAATCAGCCCTTCCCTTAACAGGAAGCCAGTGTAGGGAGGCTAGCACTGGAGTAATATGATCACATTTTTAGGTTCTAGTCAGGATTCTAGCAGCCGTATTTAGCACTAACTGAAGTTTATTTAGTGCTTTATCCGGGTAGCCGGAAAGTAGAGCATTGCAGTAGTATAACCTAGAAGTAACAAAAGCATGGGTCCATTTTTCTGCATCATTTTTGGACAGAAAGTTTCAGATTTTTGCAATGTTATGTAGTTGGAAAAAAGCTGTCCTTGAAACAGTCTTAATATGTTCGTCAAAAGAGAGATCAGGGTCCAGAGTAACGCAGAGGTCCTTCACAGTTTTATTTGAGGCGACTTTACAACCATCAAGATTAATTGTCAGATTCAACAGAAGATATCTTTGTTTCTTGGGACCTAGAACAAGACTCTCTGTTTTGTCCGAGTTTAAAAGTAGAACGTTTTCAGCCATCCACTTCCTTATATCTGAAACACAGGCTTCTAGCGAGGGCAATTTTGGGGCTTCACCATGTTTCATTGAAATGTACAGCTGTGTGTCATCCGCATAGCAGTGAAAGTTAACATTATGTTTCCGAATGACATCCCCAAGAGGTAAAATATATAGTGAAAACAATAGTGGTCCTAAAACGGAACCTTGAGGAACACCGAAATGTACAGTTGATTTGTCAGAGGACAAACTATTCACAGAGACAACTGATATCTTTCTGACAGATAAGATCTAAACCAGGCCAGAACTTGTCCGTGTAGACCAATTTGGGTTTCCAATCTCTCCAAAAGAATGTGGTGATCGATGGTATCAAAGGCAGCACTAAGGTCTAGGAGCACGAGGACAGATGCAGAGCCTCGGTCTAACGCCATTAAAAGGTCATTTACCACCTTCACAAGTGCAGTCTCAGTGCTATGATGGGGTCTAAAACCAGACTGAAGCATTTCGTATACGTTGTTTGTATTCAGGAAAGCAGTGAGTTGCTGCGCAACAGATTTTTCATTTTTTTTTGAGAGGAATGGAAGATTCGATATAGGCCGATAGTTTTTTATATTTTCTGGGTCAAGGTTTGGCTTTTTCAAGAGAGGCTTTATTACTGCCACTTTTAGTGAGTTTGGTACACATCCGGTGGATAGAGAGCCATTTATTATGTTTAACATAGGAGGGCCAAGCACAGGAAGCAGCTCTTTCAGTAGTTTAGTTGGAATAGGGTCCAGTATGCAGCTTGAAGGTTTAGAGGCCATGATTATTTTCATCATTGTGTCAAGAGATATAGTACTTAAACACTTAAGTGTCTCTCTTGATCCTAGGTCCTGGCAGAGTTGTACAGACTCAGGACAGCTGAGCTTTGGAGGAATACGCAGATTTAAAGAGAAGTCCATAATTTGCTTTCTAATGATCATGATCTTTCCCTCAAAAAAGTTCATGAATTTATTACTGCTGAAGTGAAAGCCATCCTCACTTGGGGAATGCTGCTTTTTAGTTAGCTTTGCGGCAGTATCAAAAATACATTTTGGATTGTTCTTATTTTCCTCAATTAAGTTGGAAAAATAGGATGATCGAGCAGCAAACTTCCAGTTTGGTGTGGCGCCATTTCCGTTCCAATTTTCTGGAAGCTTGCTTCAGAGCTCGGGTATTTTCTGTATACCAGGGAGCTAGTTTCTTATGACAAATATTTTTAGTTTTTAGGGGTGCAACTGCATCTAGGGTATTGCGCAAGGTTAAATTGAGTTCCTCAGTTAGGTGGTTAACTGATTTTTGTCCTCTGACGTCCTTGGGTAGGCAGAGGGAGTCTGGAAGGGCATCAAGGAATCTTTGTGTTGTCTGAGAATTTATAGCACGACTTTTGATGCTCCTTGGTTGGGGTCTGAGCAGATTATTTGTTGCGATTGCAAACGTAATAAAATGGTGGTCCGATAGTCCAGGATTATGAGGAAAAACATTAAGATCTACAACATTTATTCCATGGGACAAAACTAGGTCCAGAGTATGACTGTGGCAGTGAGTAGGTCCAGAGATACGTTGGACAAAACCCACTGAGTCTACGATGGCTCCGAAAGCCTTTTGGAGTGGGTCTGTGGACTTTTCCATGTGAATATTAAAATCACCAAAAATTTGAATATTATCTGCTATGACTACAAGGTCCAATAGAAATTCAGGGAACTCAGTGAGGAACGCTGTATATGGCCCAGGAGGCCTGTAAACAGTAGCTATAAAAAGTGATTGAGTGGGCTGCATAGATTTCATGACGAGAAGCTCAAAAGACGAAAACGTCATTTTGATATCGTAAATGTTAGCAACACCTCTGCCTTTGCGGGATGCACGGGGGATATGGTCACTAGTGTAACCAGGAGGTGAGGCCTCATTTAACACAGTAAATTCATCAGGCTTAAGCCATGTTTCAGTCAGGCCAATCACATCAAGATTATGATCAGTGATTAGTTCATTGACTATAACTGCCTTTGAAGTGAGGGATCTAACATTAAGTAGCCCTATTTTGAGATGTGAGGTTTCACGATCTATTTCAATAATGGCAGGAATGGAGGAGGTCTTTATCCTAGTGAGATTGCTAAGGCGAACACCGCCATGTTTAGGTTTGCCCAACCTAGGTCGAGGCACAGACACAGTCTCAATGGGGATAGCTGAGCTGACTACACTGACTATGCTAGTGGCAGACTCCACTAAGCTGGCAGGTTGGCTAACAGCCTGCTGCCTGGCCTGCACCCTATTGTATTGTGGAGCTAGAGGAGTTAGAGCCCTGTCTATGTTGGTAGATAAGATGAGAGCACCCTTCCAGCTAGGATGGAGTCCGTCACTCCTCAGCAGGTCAGGCTTGGTCCTGTTTGTGGGTGAGTCCCAGAAAGAGGGCCATTTATCTACAAATTCTATCTTTTGGGAGGGGCAGAAAACAGTTTTCAACCAGCGATTGAGTTGTGAGACTCTGCTGTAGAGCTCATCACTCCCCCTAACTGGGTGGGGGCCAGAGACAATTACTCGATGCCGACACATCTTTCTAGCTGATTTACACGCTGAAGCTATGTTGCGCTTGGTGACCTCTGACTGTTTCATCCTAACATTGTTGGTGCCGACGTGGATAACAATATCTCTATACTCTCTACACTCGCCAGTTTTAGCTTTAGCCAGCACCATCTTAACACATTCCAGTCTACTACTCTGTATAGTGTCTTCAGCCCAACTCCCCAATACATCATTGAACTTTAACCGCCCTTGCATCTTGTAATCCAATCAGTTCAATGCAAAAAAGGAAACCCCATTGTCATTTGTTAATTCAAATAACTCAACCTCTGCATACAAATCCCATTGGCTATGTGCAACCATTTTAAATCTAAACTCATTAGCACGTAACATATTTCTCAATACACCACACTCCTCCATGGAAATTCTCACTTCCTCTGAAAACATCCTTTTTTGGTTTTCCAAAAGAGTTTCACGTATCAACACATATTCAACCTGTTTACAGATCCAATCGGTCCGGAGGCTTTCTGACTATTTTTGGCCTTTTGGACGCTCTGGACCCTCAGGCTCACAGCCTGGCACAATCTGTGTCTCTGTATGCGTGTCCGTCACAGTCGTAGTGTCCAAGTCCCAATCAGAAATGTTCCACTCTGACACATTCAGGTCTTCTCTTTCATTGTGTTGCATCATCATTTGAGCCACATGCTTCTTACACAATTTTCCCTCAGTCTGCGCCCAGTAGGTTCCAGGACCAAGAACCCTTTTCACAACCCCGGGTACCCATTTCTCTCACTCTCCTCCCCGGTCATCTCGGGCAAGCACTGTTCGTTCACGACTAAAAAGAAACGAAGACGCTTGCCCACCCCCTTGTCCTGTATCTTAGACTGCATGTCAGCTGAAAACTGTGTTTAACCAGTGATAAACTTGTTCTAACCTGTCTTTTTAGGAACACCTCTGCTGGAGTTTTTCCAGTTGTAGCATGTGGCGTATTCCTGTTGGCCAACAGAAAGTTGTCCAAACTATGCTGTACAGACAGTCCTGATGACTTGTCCTTCTCTAGAGCCTGTTGTAGATTCTTTATAAGTCACTCTGCTGCGCCATTTTAAGCTGCATGATATGGAACCGACTTCATGTGTTTCACCCCATTCAACTGGAAGAATGTCTCCATCTCTTTTGACACCAGTTGCGACCCATTGTCTGAAACACACTCCTCAACTAACCCGTAGGCTGAGAACATTCCCTGGAGTGTCTCTACCGTGGCTGTAGCTGAAGTATTACTCATACACTTTACTTCTGGCCAGCGTGAGTATGCATCCGTGACTACTAAGAACTGGTGCTTTCCCTTTTGAGCAGGGCCTCTCAGGCCATTTCTAATGATGCACTGGTACAAGGTTCAGCATTAGACTGACACACCTGGCATATCCTTACCGTGTCTTATATGTCTGAGTCTAACCTGGGCCACCAAAAGTGGCTCCTTGCAAAGAGCTTTAATTTTGACCATGCCCCAGTGGTATTCATGTAGCTCCTTCAGCAGGTCCCGCTGTAGAGTAGCCTTCACCACCGCTCTCATACCCCATAACACACAATCACTTTCTACAGTGTGCTCATCCCTTCTCACCCAATAAGGCTTTAGTTTGGTTTGCTCTCTGCCCCCCCCCCCCCCCCCCCCCCCATGGGAAGCCGGGATAACCCATCTGCATTAGTATGCTGCTGAGAGGACTTGTATTGTATGTCATACTGATATGCAGATAGTATTAGTCCATAATACCTCTGGATTCTGGCTGCTGCTAGAGCTGGAACTCCTGTTTTTGGTCCTAGTATTTTCACAAGAGGCTGATGGTCTGTCAGAAATGTAAACTTACAACCATATAGGTAGTCATTACCCCAAATATGATCCATAGGGCCTCATTCTCTATTTGGGAATACTTCACCTCTGTCTTAGTGAGTATGCAATATGCCTCTCACTACCGTCAGGCATTGTGTGTGAGATGACAGCACCCACCCCATATGGTGAGGCATCACAAACCAATATTACTGGCATGTGTGGATCATGGTGCACTAACACTGAGGAGGAAGACAGCTGTGTGTTCGTTGTTTGATGCCTGCTGAAACTGTTTTGACCACACCCAATGTCTATCTTTCTGTAAGAACTCTATTTTAGGACAGTAGAGAGATACTCCATTAACTTACCATAGTAGGTAAGTAAAGCCAGATATGCTCTGAGCTCTGTCACGTTAGTTGGCACTGGAGCCTTTGTCTATGGCTTCAATCTTGTCCTGCACTGGATGTAGCCCCTTTCGTGACCTAAGTAAGTGACACTAGACTGAAAAAATGCACACTTGTCCCTGTTTACTCTTAACCCACGCTCTTGCAGCCTCTGTAACACTGCTTCTACGTTCTGTAAGTGGTGCTCTGCCGATTTCCCTGTGATAAGAATGTCATCCAGAAAGTACACAACCCCAGGTAAACCCTGTAAGACCTAGTCCATATTACGTTGGAATATAGCCAGAGCGCTTGATACTCCATAAGGCAGGCCATTCATCTGGCATAAACCCTTCAGCGTGATTATAGTCAGGACATGCTTTGACTCTTGATCTACCTTCCCTTGCTGGTAGGCCTGTGTAAGGTCTACCTTTGTGAACTGTTTACCCCCGGCTAGAGTAGAAAACAAGTCCCGGGTGTTTGGTAAGGGGTACTGGTCCACATCCACCCATGCATTTACAGACACCTTGTAATCATGACATATTCTGACACCCCCGTTTGTTTTTGGAACGCAAACTATAGGTGCTGCCCATTCACTGTTCTATGGGTGTGATCATGCCGTGTTTTTCTAGCTTTGTAAGCTGTTTGTCTACTGCCTTTCTGAGTGCATAAGGCACGCCAAGATGTTCAAATGTTCATAAATGACCAGCATGGTCAAATAATAATAATCACACTAGTTGTCGAGGGTGCAACAAGTCAGCACCTCAGGAGTAAATGTCAGTTGGCTTTTCATAGCCGATCATTGAGAGTATCTCTACCGCTCCTGCTGTCTCTAGAGAGTTGAAAACAGCAGGTCTGGGACAGGTAGCATGTCAGGTGAACAGGTCAGTGTTCCATAGCCGCAGGCAGAACAGTTGAAACTGGAGCAGCAGCACGGCCAGGTGGACTGGCGACAGCAAGGAGTCATCATGCAAGGTAGTCCTGAGGCATGGTCCTAGGGCTCAGGTCCTCCGAGAGGAAGAGAGAGCATACTTAAATTCACACAGGACACCGGATAAGACAGGAGAAATACTCCAGATATAACAGACTGACCCTAGCTCCTCAACACATAAACTACTGCAGCATAAATTTGACAAACAGCCACGAAGAAAGGTAAAGAAATGGCTGAACTTAAAATATTGAGGGAAGAGAAACTTGTTATCCAGAATTTATGAGAACACACAATGTTACATTCACTCCTGAGGAGTTTCAAATAGTTGTTAGAGCTGTCCCTAAAGGTGCTATTCTTCTTTTAGGAGAATATAACAATACTCCAAGTGCAACTGTTGAGGATTTTGTAGCCTCAATACAGTTAGAAGGAATTTACATTTTAAACTATAAATGTAATAACGTGTATATAAAAAAAACAATATGTCAATATCCTAGGACAAGTGAACTGGAACAAAGGCTTGTTGTTGTCTGGCAAATATTTTATATCTAATAAGGTGAAGTATATAAACTCATTCATAGAATCTACCCTGTAAAGACCTTTATTATACACATATTTAAAATAGCTATTGATAACAAATGTGTATTTTGTGGTTGTGACCCAGAAACTCTCGACCATTTATTTTGGGACTGTTCTTATGTCAGATGATTTTGGAGTGAGTTCATGTTCTTTTGAAAGACTTTGACATTATGTTTTATTTTGATCCAAATGATATGGACCCTGATTTTAACTTTCACTGTTCATTTGTTTATCTTTCATGGCATATTCTTTATCCATAAAATGAAATGGGCGGAGTACAAACTGCTCTTCACATTGTTGAAGATAGAATTGAAATATTATTTTGAAATGATCAATCAGTATAAAAACCAAAAAGCATCTCGATATGTAATACCCGTCTGTGAGGTTTATGTACTCTTGTTGTATGATTATGTTTTGGTATTTGTTTTGTTCATAATAATAATATATATATTTTTAAATTATAAAAAAATATAATGAATAAAGCAGTGCATGAAGAATGGTGTTCTCTATAGAAAAAAGAAAGTAGATGCTTTTTCCACTTGGAACCAGTAGGTTCGCTTGACCATATTCAGGGTTTCTTCACGCTTAAAGGTGATGGAATTAATTAGAGAATGAAGTCAAGGACAGAATATAGCATATCTGTAGAGCAGAGTTGGCTGGTGGGAGGAGCTATAGGAGGACGTTCTTATTGTAATGGCTCGAATGACAAATGGAATGGAGTCAAACATGTCATACCTTCCCGTTTATTCAATTCCAGAAATTACAATGATTCTGTCCTCCTATAGCTCCACCCACCAGCCTCCACTGCTGTAGACACCTCCACCTTGATTTATTCAAGCTACACCTTAGACGAATAGTGGGTGAATCTCATGCTATTCTTATGCTTAAGTTCAAGGTTAGAATACACATAGAGAGAAAAGCCATAAAAAGGGAATAACGTTCCATTTACGGTGCGGTTAACTGGAGTTGGAATCTGGGCCTATGTGCTGCCTTGTCACCTCAACACCTCAACGATCTAGGACCAGGCCAGTCAAGTAGGCCAGGAAAAGCCAATGTTGTTTTATTTGTAGAATGCTTAGTAACAGATGTAGCTCAATACTGTTGTTTAGGAGGTGAGGGTGAACAAATTCACATTGTCAAGTCTAGTGAGTCACACACTATGTACTGTATTTTCTTGAAACAACGGCTTGTGGGTTAATGTTGATCAGTGCTGTAGTGGGGGGGGAAACTAATCACCAGTTGTGTTGAAAAATGTAACGCTCCCTATACTTTCAATGCTTTTTTCCATGAAAAAAAGGTGGGTAAACCACTGCACCACTGATGTAGATTGTAGACAGCGGATATGAGTCAGAAAGAATATTGAGTCATAAGAGTGGTCATCACTGAGTGTTTATCAAGAGAGTGCAAAAGGCTCTTTGAAACATGAGCTGTTGATTGTAGCTGCAAGTAGCACTCAGGTAACCTTAACTAACAGATGGTCTGGTCACAGGACAGATGACAGTTGACCCCTATGCTGACAAACAGCATCATGCTTACACACAACAACACAGCATCATCCTCTGAAACACTTACTACAGTGGAACCAGTGGAACCAACACTGATGGACATATAGTTTCATCCTTTGATAGCAAGGGGACTACACAGACAGCAATTTTTGTAGTTTAGGCTTGTAGATCATGACACAGTGTGTGTCAGTGTGAAGAGCTAGTAGCTGTTAGAACATACTGAGGGGGTTTCTTATTGATCTCTGACTGCAGTCACAGTCTGCCACATTACCCATGACTATCCAGCACTCTGTCTGTCCAAACCCCAGGGGTCAAGCTGTTCAAGAGCCAATCAAAAGTATCCTTCCCTGAGGAGGAGGAAGAGAAAGAGGAGGAGGGGGAGGAGAAAGAGGAGGAGGAAGACAAGCAGAAGAACTGGGATCCAAAGTGAAGAGGAACACAAACTGTAGATCCATGTTTCTGATGGTTAAAAGTTCAAACACATGACTGGGTTAAGAACTCTTGGTTAGAAATGTATCTACACTTGATCAGGTTATCATTTCTAACCTGATAATCCATTTTATTCAGCCTTGTATTGTTGAGGTCAAGAAAGGACAATTTAATTAATTTCTCTGTATCTCAAACTCTTCTTTTAAGTCTTGGTTATGTATGGTTGATTATCGTTATATATTGTAATAAGAGAGTATGTGGGGAATATCAACAGCAATACTGACTGATATGCAGTTAACGTTCACTGGAAATATACAGATTTTAGTTTTCATTTTGTTATAAAAGAAAATAATATCTACTTCTATTTTTGGCATCTCACATTGTCATCTCATAATGTAAAAACACTTGCTGATATTTCACATATATTTTTGTAGTATTTTATACTGAAACTGGGCTTTTGTGCATACAGTATAGCAGACTTGTGTACTACAGTACACTGAGGTACGAACAAAGACGTCCTGCAAACAAGGGTATTTTCTGGAGTGTCTTATGTCCTAATAAAGTTACTCATTTTATGAACACTTGGCGAAACCTGTATGTTTTTTCATCATTCATTATTGTACAAAAATGACAAACAAATGTCCTTTCTAAAGCCTCATATAACATATTGCCAAACCCTCTCTTCTGAATGGCAGGCATCGTTATTTTAGTAGGCTAATTGTTATCTCAGCAAATGAATTATGGGAAGATTTCATAACACAAAATAAAAATATGTACCCATACATGTAGTTAGTGTATTTCTTGCGTCAATAAAGGGAGTGTAACTGTATGTAAACAGCATTACAAGGGGAAAGGTATGCAACAGCACCCCCAAGTGGGTAATTATTTAGTTACATTAGAGGCCAACGTTCCAATATTACCCCTAGAGCATGCCTGGGCAATTATTTTCTATGTAGGGCCACATTAGAATATATTTTTGCCATCGCGGGCCAGAATCATATTACAGGATTATACAACATGGGTATGACTGTGTTGACAGATATATCTACTGTAAATCATGTCCAGATATGCTACTTATTTTACTTTTTTAACGTGCACAGAAGTAAATTACATCCATGTTCTCCTTTTGGTAGGTATTTTCATTATTAAACATGCAATGAACTACACGGAGGGAAAAGTACCCTGTGCATTCAGCACCACGGACAGAACTCTTGTTAACGGGTATGCACAAAAACACAAGAAAGAGAGAGAGCTCAACATTACATTTAAACTACTCAATCAATGTGAGGAGTGAAGTCTCTGATGTGCATTTACTAGAGCAGTGAAGTCAGGTATAGTTTCTGACGTCGCTATGCACTCGATTGCTGAAAGGTGAGAGTCCGTAAGAGTTTCTGTGCCTTGACTTGTTATATTTCATCACTGAAAATGTCTGTTCACATACATAGGTTGACCCAAACAATACAAACATCTTCTGAGCATGACTCCTAATCTTTGGAAAGTTTTGTTCATTGAGAGATGCATAGAACCTCGTCAGTGACATTGGAGAACTATTCAAAACAATCACTGCATCAGACTGAAGAGCGATAAGATCAAGTTGCAGGTCAGTGGGAGCGTTATCCACATTGAAGGTGAAAGGAGAGGAAACCAACAGCAGGTCAGTGGGAGCGTTATCCACATTGAAGGCGAAAGGAGAGGAAACGAAGAGCATGTCATTTTCCAACACTTTGAAAGCCTCAAAACGACAAAAAAACTCACAGTTCAAAGCACACAGCAGTGATGTATACTTCTCCCGCTGGTCATCTCATAGGGAACAGACTAGTAGTGTCGGAAGGTGGGTAAGATTGTTGGCTTCTACTTGGTGGGCCAGGAGGAGTAATTTTCCCTTGAAGGCTTTGACAAGGCTGTACATCTGATGTGCAAAAAGATGATGAGGGCCATGATGTCCACGGTGAAGGTAAAATCAGCCAATCATTCTTTATCTTGCAGTTAAGGGAAATCCACATGTTCCTTTAATTTGCAAAAACTCATCAATCTCCGACTTCAGATCCCACACCCTTTTAAGCACCTTCCCCAAACTCAGCCATCTCACTGTCATGACATGGCCCTTTCTGGGTATAGAGCGTGGCATCCTCTCTCTCTCTCCTACACCCAGGTTCTGTTATCTCACGTCGTAAATTCCTGCAGGAGACTCTCTCCTCCTGGCCATGCAGTATATATAGAGAGAGTTTCAGAGTAGAACAAAGGAACTTCTTCTACATCACAGAACTTGAGAACTGAACAATATCCATGTTTTGGAGAATGTTTAAATGGTCGGTGGAGAAGCCAGCTACGACCCGGTCCATTTTGTTTTATGTTTTTGACCTCATGAAAGACAATACAGCCACATTATCATAACTCTGCTTATACAGGTGCCTCCATTATGAGGTTTGCGGCTAATTATTGTATAAAATGAATGAGTAAAGATTAAACTATTTGTGAAATGATGTAATGATGTTAATGTGAGAGAATTGTATTCCCTTTAACGTTTAACTAAGTCATTGGCCCGCCCCCAAGAGCACATAATAAAATGAATAAAACCCCCACCTGAAGAAACCCTCTTCAGACCATGCGTACCTCGGTCAGCTGAGGGGGCGAAGGTTTGAGTAGAGACCACAAAAACCTTAGTGTCCGCTAAGGTTACAATGGTTGTTGAATTCCTAATCATACCATGTGGAGCCTTGGCTACACGGGTGGAAATGGAAATCCTAGACACTAATTACTAGTCTGCAGCTAGAAATTATGTACCATTGGATGAGAAGACCGACAACCGCCGAAACATCTATTCTATAAGAACATTTCTGAATGGTACTCTGAAGTATCCCTTCTAACCAAGAAAGACTTCAGGGAAGGAGAGAGACACTCGGATGAACTTTCCAACAGACAGAAGGACTGACGATTCCAACAGAGATCACGGCGACACAATGGGCGTAAATATATGTTGATTGCAATTATTCCCGAATGAGTGAGCGTTCATGTGCAAAGGATTAGCATTTCAATTAATATAATTATCAACTGTGCAGTGACTCTTTTGTAATTCCCGCCCTTCTCAGTCCACACCCACTTCCCTTTGTCCACCAAGCCGTCATATTGGCTGAGCCCACTAGGGAACCTCCTCTATCATTTCCTTGTAACCATATCTACTGTTTGTTTGTTTGTGCATTTCTGTGATTATTTAGTTAGTTAGTAAATGAATGATTAAGACAATTGATGTATGGGTGATTCATAGTAAAGGCTGGGTTCGTGCAGATAACCAACAATTTACGACATTTGTAATGAGACAAATGTGAGGTAAAGAATAATTAATTAATTAGAAGACTAATTGATCAGATATAAAAATATCTGAAGAGTTATATTAGGAAAATTATAACTTTGTAACTGAAGATTTTCCTTGGTGCCCCAACTTCCTAGTTAATTACATTTACATGATTAGTTTAATCACGTAATAATAATTACGGAGAATTGATTTGATAAAATAACAGTCTTCAATTTAATGATGCCAAAGACGCGACATCACATTTGTGTGGTAGGGGAGATCTGCATGACCCGACTCTGTCTCTTCCAACAGTGAGACAAACTGCCTGTGGTTTATAGATTTTGCTCTTATGAAGTTTACCACTTTAGTGACTTTATCCACAACATGGCTCATTTTCAGAAAACATTTACAGAGCACCTCCTGATGAATAGTGCAATGCAGGGGGAATACATCTGATCTGGGTTCAACTCAGCTACTTGATCTTGCATCCAGTTTTTTAATGTCAAGTTTGGGCGCCTATCAGTGGTCACACTGGAGAACTTTTCAAAACTTATTAACCTCCTCCAATAAATATTTCTGTGGTTGTGCTCTTCATTGACTGCACTGAAGCAAGCTCCTCTGTAACTTCAAAGTCTGGGGTTATGCCTAGTAAGAATATCAACAACTGCACCGTGTCACGTGCATCACTGCTCTCATCCAGGGCCAAGGAGAAATAAGTGAAATCCTTTACTTTGTCTTTCAATTGTTGCTCCATATTCTCTGCGATGTCCTCAACACACAGGGAAACATTTTCAAACTTCTCTTTCTTGTCGGGGCAAAGTATTGCTGCAGAGTCAATTAAACATTCTTTAATGAATTCGCCCTTAGCGAATGGCTTGCTATGTTTAGCATTTTTGTGGGACAGTACATAGCTAGCTCTCGCAATTCTGTCGTTTGCTGAATGCAGCTTTGTGAAAAGTCCTTGCTCCTTTTGCAACTGAGAAAGCAACTCTTTTGATGCACTTGCCCTCTGCCCAGAAGACATTCCTATATTTCTCTGCATGCTTCGTCTAGAAGTGTCGGGACAAATTGTAGTCTTTCAAGACAGCGATGTTCTCTTTGCACACTAAGCACACAGCTTTCACTGATACCTCAATAAAGATATATTTCAATGTTCACTCTTGTTGGAACACCCTACATTCATTGTCTACTTTCCTTTTCTTTGAAAACCTCCTCTTTGCGCAATTTCTAGCTAGCTACTATTTGTAACTGTGACGTGTGTCATCCTGTCAGTTACTGTCTGTCCTCGTGCCTCGTGCGGTTGTTATTTATACATTCCTTCAAAATAAATGTTCCACAAGCGGTGGGAGTTAAATCATTACGGAAAGGCAAGTATTCATTGGGCTTTAAATTTGAACAACAAATACGTTCTTCAAAACTTTACTATCACAAATTCTTTATGTGATCTGAGCATGATTCCGCGGGCCGTATTGAATCAGGTCGCGGGCCGCATACGCCCCCCGGGCCTTTGCCCAGGCCTGGTCTAGAGTCAAATCTGTGTATGTCAACAGATCAACTGGGAAAACTATCGTGACCGTCCTATTCTCACACTTGCAGTCTAATATAGTGAGTGTGTATGGTGCAGACCCATCTAAAAGACCGAATGAAAATAGACAGATAAATAGACCATAAAGACTGAATGAAAATAGACAAAAAACACTTCCGGTGAAAAGTGGAGCATGAAGACCCCTATCTTTAATAAATAACAATAAAATCAATCAGAACAATTTTACAATAAAAAAACAAAACAAATATAATGCCTGTTGAATCAGGAAGTGGCAGTGTTGTTGGGTAGCCTATCAAAATCAAGGGCTCTGAAGAGAGTACTCCCCCTGCTCAAGGACTGGCTCAGGGCTTTCTCCTGCAAGCAACAACAGTTACCATGACAACACAGCATCACTCAGCTGTAACCTTGACAACCCTCCACTCAGCAGCTATCTATCTCTTCGACACTTGGTCACAGATGGCTGCAACTGACAACACAATTATAGAAACGAGAAAAATACCACATAGCTATAGCTTACTGAGAGGGCAACAGCATTGTTAAAAGGCATGACTGTTGGTTTCACTGTGCTATTGTGCTGTGTTGTATTGTGTTGTATTGCATTGCATGTTGTTGTGTTGCGTTATGTTACGTTCCACTACATTATGTTGCATTGTTGTATTGTACATTGTGTCGTATATCATATTGTATATTGTATCATATCATATCGCTAGCTAGCATTCCTACCGTTCCATGGTAGGTGTTCAGGAGAGATGGAACCATGTGATGTTGTCTCTTTATCCTCAGACAGTGACAGGGGCCTGTGAGGACTGTGGTCCAGCTCTGAGTCCTCCTGGGAAGAGTTATTGGAGTTTGTGTTTGTGTTGTTCATCAGTTCATTGAAGGGCTCTGATTGAAGCTCCTGGCTGTGTCTCTCAGGGCTGGTGTGAGTCAACGTAACCTCTGTGTTCATCAGGGACTCCTCCTCTGGGTCAGAAGTCAACTCAGCTTGCTCTTTCCTCGCCAACTCTGAAGAAACGAGATAACACAAGCAACAGGAACGAACCTGTCATGTCATAGTCTTCCGACAATGGAAAGAACATAGAACACTGAAAGAAGGATAGGTATTCAGGTGAGTGAAGAAGACAAAAAAGGAAAAAGAGCAACAACAACAGCTATACCTTGTACAGAGAGCTCCTTCCATCTGTCTTTGTTGTGTTGGATGACCTCTGCCAGTGTGTGTCTGACCCGTTTCAGGTCGATGCCAGTCAGGCTATAGTCTGTAGTGAGCCCCTGGTCAACTCCCTGGCTGGACCCTCGACCACTGTGTCTCTGGACTGACTCCACCACCGACCCACTACCTGTCAAACTGAACCAACAAGCAACATACAACAGAAACTCTGTCAAATTACGTCCATTCTGTCAAATATATGTTGACGCCGTAAGTCAGAATGACAATGACACCAACTCTTTGTGTGGCTGTCCTAATATGGACATATTATATAGAACAGAAAACACTGGAGTAATACTTGGTTGCTTATTCCACAACATAGAACGACCATAGAGATAGAAGACAGAGAAATTCTGAGTGAGAGTGGTACTGGTGATACTGGTAGGCATTTTGAATATGTCAGAGATGCTAATCTGGGAAAACTGAGCCGGGAAAACTGGGATTTTCCAGAGTTTATAATAATATGTATCTCACCTTGACCTGCGGACACCAGTGTCGTGTGACTTTAAGGTATCCTCTATGAGAGGTGTAATGATCTTCTCTGTCGTGTCCACCAACACAGAGAATGTGGGTTCTACTATGAAGTCAATGAACCCTGGGAGACAGACAGAGAAACTGATGATTGTACTTTTCAGAGAAACAGGAGAGAAAAAACTGTGTGTGATGTTACAGCAAATGTAATTTATGATGATAATAATAATAAAAAAAAATAAAAAAACAGACCTCCATCCTATGTTATCTTGCTACCGATAGCCAGCTACCCGGCCAGCTGTCTGGATCGCCGTGACCCCAACCAACCTCTACTCACTGGACCCTTATGATCACTTAAGCATGCCTCTCCTTAATGTAAATATGCCTTGTCCATTGCTGTTCTGGTTAGTGTTTATTGGCTTATTTCACTGTAGAGCCTCTAGCCCTGCTCACTATATATCCAACCTCTCAGTTCCACCACCCACATATGCGATGACATCACCTGGTTTCAATGATGTTTCTAGAGACAATATCTCTCTCATCATCACTCATTACCTAGGTTTACCTCCACTGTATTCACATCCTACCATACCTTTGTCTGTACATTATTCCTTGAAGCTATTTTATCACCCCCAGAAACCTCCTTTTACTCTCTGTTCTAGACGTTCTAAACGACCAATTCTCATAGCTTTTAGCCGTACCCTTATCCTACTCCTCCTCTGTTCCTCTGGTGATGTAGAGGTGAATCCAGGCCCTGCAGTACCTAGCTCCACTCCTATTCCCCAGGCGCTCTCTTTTGATGACTTCTTTAACCGTAATAGCCTTGGTTAGCCTTGGCATGCTAACATTAGAAGCCTCCTCCCTAAGTTTGTTTTGTTCACTGCTTTAGCACACTCTGCCAACCCAGATGTTTTAGCCGTGTCTGAATCCTGGCTTAGGAAGACCACCAAAAATTCTGACATTTTCATCCCTAACTACAAGATTTTCAGACAAGATAGAACGGCCAAAGGGGGCGGTGTTGCAATCTACTGCAAGGATTGCCTGCCGAGTTCTGTTTTACTATCCAGGTCTGTTCCGAAACAATTTGAACTTCTACTTTTAAAAATCCACCTCTCTAAAAACAAGTCTCACTATTGCCGCCTGCTATAGACCACCCTCTGCCCCCAGCTGTGCTCTGGACACCATATGTGAACTGATTGCCCCCCATCTATCTTCAGAGCTTGTGCTGCTAGGCGACCTAATTTGGAACATGCTTAACACCCCAGCCATCCTACAATCTAAGCTTGATGCCCTCAATCTCACACAAATTATCAATGAACCTACCAGGTATCACCCCAATTCCGTAAACACGGGTACCCTCATAGACATCATCCTAACCAACTTGCCCTCCAAATACACCTCTGCTGTTTTCAACCAAGATCTCAGCGAGCACTGCCTCATTGCCTGTATCCGTAATGGGTCAGCGATCAAACGACCTCCACTCATCACTGTCAAACGCTCCCTGAAACACTTCAGCGAGCAGGCCTTTCTAATCGACCTGGCCGAGGTATCCTGGAAGGATATTGATCTCATCCCGTCAGTAGAGGATGCCTGGATATTTTTTTTAAATGCCTTCCTCACCTTCTTGAATAAGCATGCCCCATTCAAGAAATTTAGAACCAGGAACAGATATAGCCCTTGGTTCTCTCCTGACCTGACTGCCCTTAACCAACAGAAAAACATCCTATGGCGTTCTGCATTAGCATCGAACAGCCCCCGTGATATGCAACTTTTCAGGGAAGCTAGAAACCAGTATACACAGGCAATTAGAAAAGCCAAGGCTAGCTTTTTCAAGCAGAAATTTGCTTCCTGCAACACAAACTCAAAAAAGTTCTGGGACACTGTAAAGTCCATGGAGAATAAGAACACCTCCACCCAGCTTCCAACTGCACTGAAGATAGGAAACACTGTCACCACCGACAAATCCACTATAATTGAGAATTTCAACAAGCATTTTTCTACGGCTGGCCATGCTTTCCACCTGGCTACCCCTACCCCGGTCAACAGCACTGGCCTCCCCTCTGCTACTCGCCCACGCCTTCCCCATTTCTCTTTCTCCCAAATACAGTCAGCTGATGTTCTGAAAGAGCTGCAAAATCTGGACCCTTACAAATCAGCCGGGCTAGATAATCTGGACCCTTTCTTTCTAAAACTATCTGCTGAAATTGTTGCCACCCCTATTACCGGCCTTTTCAACCTCTCTTTCGTGTCGTCTGAGATTCCCAAAGATTGGAAAGCAGCTGCGGTTATCCCCCTCTTCAAAGGGGGGGACACTCTTGACCCAAACAGCTACAGACCTATATCTATCCTACCCTGCCTTTCTAAGGTCTTCGAAAGCCAAGTCAACAAACAGATTACCGACCATCTCGAATCCCACCATACCTTCTCCGCTATGCAATCTGGTTTCAGAGCTGGTCATGGGTGCACCTCAGCCACGCTCAAGGTCATAAACGATATCTTAACCGCTATCGATAGGAAACAGTACTGTGCAGCCATATTCATTGACCTGGCCAAGGCTTTTGACTCTGTCAATCACCACATCCTCATCGGCAGACTCGACAGCCTTGGTTTCTCTAATGATTGCCTCGCCTGGTTCACCAACTACTTCTCTGATCGAGTTCAGTGTGTCAAATCGGAGGGTCTGTTGTCCGGACCTCTGGCAGTCTCTATGGGGGTGCCACAGGGTTCAATTCTTGGACCGACTCTCTTCTCTGTATACATCAATGATGTTGCTCTTGCTGCTGGTGAGTCTCTGATCCACCTCTACGCAGACGACACTATTCTGTATACTTCTGGCCCTTCTTTTGACACTGTGTTAACAACCCTCCAGGCGAGCTTCAATGCCATACAACTCTCCTTCCGTGGCCTCCAACTGCTCTTAAATACAAGTAAAACTAAATGCATGCTCTTCAACCGATCGCTGCCTGCACCTGCCCGCCTGTCCAACATCACTACTCTGGACGGCTCTGACTTAGAATATGTGGACAACTACAAATACCTAGGTGTCTGGTTAGACTGTAAACTCTCCTTCCAGACTCACATCAAGCATCTCCAATCCAAAGTTAAATCTAGAATCGGCTTCCTATTCCGCAACAAAGCATCCTTCACTCATGCTGCCAAACATACCCTTGTAAAACTGACCATCCTACCAATCCTCGACTTCGGTGATGTCATTTACAAAATAGCCTCCAAAACCCTACTCAATAAATTGGATGCAGTCTATCACAGTGCCATCCGTTTTGTCACCAAAGCCCCATATACTACCCACCACTGCGACCTGTATGTTCTCGTTGGCTGGCCCTCGCTTCACACTCGTCGCCAAACCCACTGGCTCCAGGTCATCTACAAGACCCTGCTAGGTAAAGTCCCCCCTTATCTCAGCTCGCTGGTCACCATAGCAACGCCCACCCGTAGCACGCGCTCCAGCAGGTATATCTCTCTGGTCACCCCCAAAACCAATTCTTCCTTTGGCCGCCTCTCCTTCCAGTTCTCTGCTGCCAATGACTGGAACGAACTACAAAAATCTCTGAAACTGGAAACACTTATCTCCCTCACTAGCTTTAAGCACCAGCTGTCAGAGCAGCTCATAGATTACTGCACCTGTACATAGCCCATCTATAATTTAGCCCAAACAACTACCTCTTTACCTACTGTATTTATTTATTTTGCTCCTTTGCACCCCATTATTTCTATCTCTACTTTGCACCTTCTTCCACTGCAAACCAACCATTCCAGTGCTTTTTTTTACTTGCTATATTGTATTTACTTCGCCACCATGGCCTTTTTATATTTTTATTTATTTATATATATATTTTGTCTGCCTTCACCTCCCTTATCTCACCTCACTTGCTCATATTGTATATAGACTTATTTTTCACTGTATTATTGACTGTATGTTTGTTTTACTCCATGTGTAACTATGTGTTGTTGTATGTGTCGAACTGCTTTGCTTTATCTTGGCCAGGTCGCAATTGTAAATGAGAACGTGTTCTCAATTTGCCTACCTGGTTAAATAAAGGTGAAATAAAATATAAAAAAATAAAAAATTACAGACAGTGAAGTTTCCCATGCCTTATCGTAGCAAGGGAAAAACATCTGATCATTTCTCAAATGTCCACATGGTGGCGCATTTGTGCTATGGCCTGTCTGAGTACACAAACCCTTCAGAGCTGTATGAAACAGCTCACAGGGGGGGAAATAACAGGGTGTGATGCTCACCTATTTGTGACTGGGCAATCATGGTAGCTTTACGATCACACAGAGGAGAGAATGGCAGCCCTAACTCAACCTCCTTATCGCCCTGTAAAAAACAACAACAATACCAGCCTTTATAACCATATCAATGCAGAATGGCAGGAGTGTCTCTACTGTATATTGTAATATGATTCACTACAATACCCATAATGCTCAATGTAACATATCCAGTTGATCCAAGTGAAGATATTCCTAAAGCTATTGGAATGGTATCCCATATCCTTAGCAATACAGGATACATACATAATACAGTGGTCAAGTTTCCCTCTCCCATGGTATCTGTCAGGGACTTTAGGGTGGGACGTTGGTACTGTACCTGTCTGAAGAACTCCTCCATCAGGGCCTGTGTCCATCGGTAGTGCAGCTTCCAGGCCTTGGCTGGGTGGCTGATGTCAGCTGCATGCAGCATCAGAGATAGGGCTTTAGCCTTGTCTACTCTGTAGAAACAACAGTACATCAGCTAACACAAATACATAAATGCATACATGCAGGCGGGCAGGCGGGCAGGCAGGCAAAACTCAGTAAAAACAGAAAATGTGTGTCAGTCTGTCTCTTGTGAAAAGGGTGAACAACTTGTGAACATTTCTAAATTATAATAATCTACAGTCTGCTGTCATTCTGATCTAAGAATATTACTCCTGCTTATTATGAAGAAAAAATACATCTGTTTAACTTTGGTGTAAACTAAAGGTGTGTTTTGAATAATTTTTGTTGTATTAATGCTATTTAATCTCTCCTCAGACTAATATTATTCTGTTTGTCCTGTGGGTACCTTGCCACTGTTCCACCCCTTGTGTATTGCGCTGTCATGGTGTATTTGTATTATTGAAAATAAGAAATCCATGACTACTGTTGATGGGGGTCATCTAATTTTGGAAAGGAAGATGGTATCAGATAGAGCCATGACTGGACTATTTTACAGGCACATCCAGCGTCAACCCAGATCAGTTGGCTCTGCAAAAGGCAAAATAGTGTATGTGCCTTGTGGAGATTACCATTATCAACCATACTAGTAGCAGTACTACCACTACAATAGATAGATAGATAGATAGATAGATAGATAGATAGATAGATAGATAGATAGATAGATCGATCGATCGATAGATAGATAGATCATACAGGGACACATAAAGGATCAAGATGAAAGGCATGGTCCAGAGAGCTGGGGCTATAGGTTAGAAGTTAGGGTTTAGCAGTTGGGGCTAAGGGTTCAGGGGTCGTAGGTCAGGGTCCAGAGACAGTCCACTCACCCCTCGGGCTGCTGCAGGGCGTTCCTCATGGTTTTGATCTGCTGGAAATGGCAGGACATGTCTGTACTCATCACCATCTCAATCACCAGGGTCCGCAGTTCTCTGACAGACAGACAGGTTAGAGTTAGGTGAAAGAGAAATGGCAGGACATGTCTGTACTCATTACTATCTCAATCA
This sequence comes from Salvelinus fontinalis, assembly GCF_029448725.1. Taxonomy (NCBI): domain Eukaryota; kingdom Metazoa; phylum Chordata; class Actinopteri; order Salmoniformes; family Salmonidae; genus Salvelinus; species Salvelinus fontinalis. Next base: position 24,816,458 of record NC_074683.1, on the reverse strand, counting down.
TCAGGATCCGTAGCTCTCTGGAAACACACACAGGAGAACAGGGTCAGTTTCCACCTAGCCACTCCAGCTGTTCTTGGATTCTCAAGGACAAGAACACAGTGTGATGTCTAGCACCGCTTCTTCATGACAAACCCCAGTCATTAGCATAGCATTTCTATACAGTACATACTGATCGGGGTGAGCTGTGGAACTTTCCATAATCACTGAATCACAGCCAGAAGATGACTGACCACCCCTTAGAGCCTGGTTTCTCTCCAGGTTTCTTCCTAGGTTCCTGCATTTCCAGGGAGTTTTTCCTAGCCAATGTGCTTCTACATTTGCATCGCTTGCTCTTTGGTGTTTTAGGCTGGGTTTCTGTATAAGCACTTTGTGACAACTGCTGATGTTAAAAGGGCTTTATAAATACACTATCTATACAAAAGTATGTGGACACTCCTCTGCTATTTCAGCCACAACTGTTGCTGACAGGTGTACACAATTGAGCACACAGCCATGCAATCTCCATAGACAAACATTGGCAGTAGAATGGCCTTACTGGAGAGCTGAGTGACTTTCAACGTGGCACAGTTATAGGATGCCACCTTTCCAACAAGTCAGTTCATCAAATTTCTGCCCTGCTAGAGCTGCCCCGGTCAACTGTAAGTGCTGTTAATGTGAAGTGAAAACGTCTAGGAGCAACAACGGCTCAGCCGCAAAGTGGTAGGCCACAAAGCTCACAGAACGGGGTCGCCGAGTGCTGAAGCGTGTAGTGCGTAAAAATCGTCTGTCCTCGGTTGCAACGTTTACTACTGCCTCTGGAAACAACGTCAGCACAAAAACTGTTCGTCGGGAGCTTCATGAAATGGGTTTCCATGGCCGAGCAGCCGCACACAAGCCTAAGATCACCATGCGAATGCCAAGCGTTGGTGGTGTAAAGCTCACCACCATTGGACTCCACCATTGGACTCTGAAGCAGTGGAAACGCGTTCTCTGGAGTGATGGAATCACGCTTCACCATCTTGCAGTCCGACAGACTAAACTGGGTTTGGCGGATGCCAGGAGAACGCTACAATGCCTTGCAAAAGTATTCATCCCCTTTGGCGTTTTTCCTATTTTGTTGTATTACAACCTGTCATTTAAATAGATTTTTATTTGGATTTATGTAACGGACATACACAAAATAGTCCAAATTGGTGAAGTGAAATGAAAAAAATAATGGAAAAGTGGTGCGTGCATAATGTATGTATTCACCCCCTTTGCTATAAAAGCCCCTAAATAAGATCTGGTGCAATCAACTACCTTCAGAAGTCGCATAATTAGTTAAATAAAGTCCACTTGTGTGCAATCTAAGTGTCACATGGTCTCAGTATATATACACCTGTTCTGAAAGGCCCCAGAGTCTGCAACACCACTTAGCAAGTGGCACCACCAAGCAAGCGGCACCATGAAGACCAAGGAGCTCTACAAACAGGTCAGAGACAAAGTTGTGGAGAAGTACAGATCAGGGTTTGGTTATAAAAAAATTCTGAAACTTTGAACATCCCATGGAGCACCATTAAATCCATTATTAAAACATGTAAAGAATATGGCCACAACAAACCTGCCAAGAGATGGCCGCCCACCAAAACTCACGGACCAGGCAAGGAGGGCATTAATCAGAGAGGCAACAAAGAGGCCAAAGATAACCCTGAAGGAGCTGCAAAGCTCCACAGCGGAGATTGGAGTATCTGTCCATAGGATCACTTTAAACTGTACACTACACAGAGCTGGGCTTTATGGAAGAGTGTCCAGAAAAAAAGCCATTGCTTAAAGAAAAAAATAAGAAAACACATTTGGTGTTCACCAAAAGGCATGTGGGAGACTCCCCAAACAATATGGAAGAAGGTACTCTGGTAAATGAGACTAATATGTAGCTTTTTGGCCATCAAGGAAAACACTATGTCTGGCACAAACCCAACACCTCCCATCACCCTGAGAACACCATCCCCAGTGTGCAGTGAAGCATGGTGGTGGCAGCATCATGCTGCGGGGATGTTTTTCATCGGCTTGGACTGAGAAACTCGTCAGAATTGAAGGAATGATGGATGGCACTAAATACAGGGAAATTCTTGAGGGAAACATGTTTCAGTCTTCCAGAGATTTGAGACTGGGACGGAAGTTCACCTTCCAGCAGGACAATGACCCTAAGCATACTGCTAAAACAACACCTGAGTGGTTTAAGGGGAAACATTTAAATGTCTTGGAATGGCCTAGTCAAAGCCCAGACCTCAATCCAATTGAGAATCTGTGATATGAATTAAAGATTGCTGTACACCAGCGGAACCCATCCAACTTGAAGGAGCTGAAGCAGTTTTGTCTTGAAGAATAGGCAAAAATCGCAGTGGCTAGATGTGCCAAGTTTATAGAGACATACCCCAAGAGACTTGCAGCTGTAATTGCTAGAAATGGTAGCTCCACAAAGTATTGACTTTAGGGGGTGAATAGTTATGCATGCTCAAGTTCAGTTTTTTGTGTGTTTCTTGTTTGTTTCACAATAAAAAATATTTTGCATCTGTACCTCCCTGAACGCATTGTGCCAACTGTAAAGTTTGGTGGATGAGAACAGTTTTTCATGGTTCAGGCTCCTTAGTTCCAGCGAAGGAAAATCTCAATGCTACAGCATACAATGACATTCTAGTCAATTCTGTGCTTCCAATGTTGTGGCAATGGTTTAGGGAAAGCCCTTTCCTGTTTCAGCATGACAATGCCCCTGTGCACAAAGTGAGGTCCATACAGAAATGGTTTGTCGAGATCTTCACTGGCCTACACAGAGCCCTGACCTCAGCCCCATTGAACACCTTTAGGATTAATTAGAATTGCGAGCCAGGCCTAATCGCTCAACATCAGTGCCTGACCTCACTAATGCTCGTGTGGCTGAATGGAATCAAGTCCCTGCAGCAATGTTCCAACATCTAATGGAAAGCCTTCCCAGAAGAGTGGTGGCTGTTATAGCAGCAATAAGGGAACCAACTCCACATTAATGCCCATGGTTTTGGAATGAGATGAGTAGATGTCCACATACTTTTGGTCATGTAGTTTGATTGATTGAGACACATTCTCTCTGTCATCCAGGTTATATAATAGTCTTCCATTGAAATACACCACATTCGTATCCAAACCTAAAATGAAGGCTAAGTATCCAGGTTATGTTACAGTTCTTGCCCCTTCATCCTTTGAAGTGTTGATCTCAATCAATTCATCAAATGTATTTTATAAAGCCCTTTTTACATCAGCAGTTGTCAACAGATATCGAGCCTAAAACCCCAAAGCTTGAGGATCTGAGGAATCTTTCTTAACTCACCGCCAGTCATCTTTTGACAGGTTGACCAGTATGTTCATCTCATCCTCTTGCATAAGTCTGTAGGCAGCACTGACATGGTGGTTCTCCAGGACTGACCGATCATTGTACAGGATGGCCACCTCTGACCTGGAGAGAGGAAGAGAAGAAGCAGAAAAAGAGGGAAGCGAAGGTGTGATTATTCATTGTGCCACATGGGGCTTCCCAGACTGGATAACTTTACCAGGTAGCCAACTTGTATGGAAACACTACCCCAGTGGGCAAAACTGGTTGAAGCGGCTTCATTCCGACCAGTTTTGAAATTACTATAGTGATTATGAAAGCGATGGTAGCAACTCGAGATGGTAGCGATTTTAGAACACATAATCACAGAAGGGGAGTTTGAACAATACCTTCATTTTCCATCTCACCACACAACAACCCTCATGTCTAAAGGACCAGAGGCCTTTCTGATCATTGTTCTTAGACTAGAAAGCCATGCAGAGGTTTAAACTAAGTGATGGGTTTAATCTCTCTCCCTCTCTCACACATTCTCACTCTGTCTCTCTTTCGTTGCTATCCCTTGTTATCACTGAGGTCAATGCTGCAATATTGATTATTCTTATTGTGCACTTCACTTTAATGGGTTGTTTAAATGGGTTCTTTATACGGTCATGCTCCTTTCTTCAGGCTCCATTGTCATTTATTAGTCAGGGTCAGACTGGCTGCACTGTCTGTCTGTCTGGGAGACAAGTGGTGTACTAAAAGTACAATACAAGGACATCTCAGTTTAACATTGGTATTGATAGGATGGAATGAATGAAAATGGCAATAAATAATTATCGTTGAGTCATCAATCAGTCTATTAGGTCAATTACTATCAGTGGTACAGTAGCTTAGGAATTAAAATATCTACTGACTGAAGAATACGGGCACACTCACCTGGTCTGAATGTGAAAGTTGTTGGTTGTCCCAGTGTGTTCAAAGTCATGGATAGCTGCAGCAAACACCATGGCCAGAATGTCCAGTTCAGTGAGCCAGTGCTGAGAGAAGGAGGGAGAGAGAGAGAGATGGTAACAAGAAACACAATCAGAACCTGTCCTTTGATTTGTGTATGATGCTGGGGGATAATTCATTGCACGAACGTGTGTGTGTGTGACAGACTCACCATAATGCCAGTGTGGAGCATCAGATAGTGTGCTGTCTGTGTGACGTCAGCAGCGTGGATCAGGTTGTGGTAGGGGTTTCTGTGTTTGCTGTAGCCCACCTCTAGAGCCTCTACGAAGGACACCAGAGATGACACTGGAATCTGGGGAAGAACAGGGAGGTTAAGACACCAGCGGCAGGTAGCCTAGTGGTTAGAGCATTGGACTAGTAACCGAAAGGTTGCAAGATCAAATCCCCAAGCTGACAAGGTAAAAATCTGTTGTTCTGCCCCTGAATAAGGCCACTGTTCCTAAGCTGTCATTGAAAATAAGAATTTGTTCTTAACTGACTTGCCTAGTTAATAAAGATAAAAAAAAAAAAAAAGATGACACTGGTATCTGAATAGGGAGGTTATGACACCAGAGATGACACTGGTATCTGGGTTAGAACAGGGAGGTTAAGACACCAGAGATGACACTGGTATCTGGGTTAGAACAGGGAGGTTAAGACACTGGTATCTGGGTTAGAACAGGGAGGTTAAGACACTGGTATCTGGGTTAGAACAGAGAGGTTAAGACACTGGTATCTGGGTTAGAACAGAGAGGTTAAGACACTGGTATCTGGGTTAGAACAGGGAGGTTAAGACACCAGAGATGACACTGGTATCTGGGTTAGAACAGGGAGGTTAAGACACCAGAGATGACACTGGTATCTGGGTTAGAACAGGGAGGTTGGTATCTGGGTTAGAACAGGGAGGTTAAGACACTGGTATCTGGGTTAGAACAGAGAGGTTAAGACACTGGTATCTGGGTTAGAACAGGGAGGTTAAGACACCAGAGATGACACTGGTATCTGGGTTAGAACAGAGAGGTTAAGACACTGGTATCTGGGTTAGAACAGGGAGGTTAAGACACCAGAGATGACACTGGTATCTGGGTTAGAACAGAGAGGTTAAGACACTGGTATCTGGGTTAGAACAGAGAGGTTAAGACACTGGTATCTGGGTTAGAACAGGGAGGTTAAGACACCAGAGATGACACTGGTATCTGGGTTAGAACAGAGAGGTTAAGACACTGGTATCTGGGTTAGAACAGAGAGGTTAAGACACTGGTATCTGGGTTAGAACAGGGAGGTTAAGACACCAGAGATGACACTGGTATCTGGGTTAGAACAGGGAGGTTAAGACACCAGAGATGACACTGGTATCTGGGTTAGAACATATCTGGGTTAGAACGTATCTGGGTTAGAACAGGGAGGTTAAGACACCAGTGATGACACTGGTAACTGGGTTAGAACAGAGAGGTTAAGACACTGGAATCTGGGTTAGAACAGAGAGGTTAAGACACCAGCGTTGACACTGGAATTTGGGTTAGAACAGAGAGGTTAAGACACCAGAGATGACCAGATACCAGTGGTTAAGACACACACACAAGACACCAGAGATGTATCTGGGTTAGAACAGAGAGGTTAAGACACCAGTGATGACACTGGAATCTGGGTTAGAACAGAAAGGTTAAGACACTGGAATCTGGGTTAGAACAGAGAGGTTAAGACACCAGAGTTGACACTGGAATCTGGGTTAGAATAGGGAGGTTAAGACACTGGTATCTGGGTTAGGTCTGCCTGATAAATTGTAAAAATGGGATGCACTCCACCCCCAAAATAATTGTAAAAATCAAGTATATTCGGTCTTTTAGTCAAAGATCACAATTTTAAAAAGACAGAAACAGAAGCCAGAGCTCAAAGTTTCAGCTAGATGAACAACTAGAAGGTGATTGGCTCTGTGCTGGGTCATGGAGGGCCAGTTTCACCACAGACAACCACTAACACAGTGGGTTCCAGGCAACTGGAGAGAGAGAAGTGAAATGTTATCACGCACATCACCGACTTCATTACAGAAAAGATAACTCCTGCACACTCCTGCAATATACTGTATTACATCTGCACGTTGTTTATTGTCCAAATTGTTATGTGTGCAGGAATTCGCTTTTCTACAATGAAGCTGGAGAGATAAAGAGATACACGTGTGGGGCTTCGTGTACATGTACTGTAGCTTGTGTGCAAGCTTAACTTCAATTGTTTAATCAGACTAAGAGCAGAGCATGGCCCAGAACACTGCTCTTCCTAAATCCACTATCTGTAGGCGACTATCTATGGGTGACTATATATACAGTAGGGAACTATCTGTAGGCGACTATCTATGGGTGACTATCTGTAGGTGATTATCTATGGGTGACTATCTGTAGGCGACTATCTATGGGGGACTATCTGTAGGCGACTATCTATGGGTGACTATCTGTAGGCGACTATCTATGGGGGACTATCTGTAGGCGACTATCTATGGGTGACTATCATTAGGTGACTATATATACAGTAGGGGACTATCTGTAGGTGACTATATATACAGTAGGTGACTGTCTGTAGGTAACTATATATATAGTACGTGACTATCTATGGGTGACTATCATTAGGTGACTATCTGTAGGTGACTATATATACAGTAGGGGACTATCTGTAGGTGACTATATATACAGTAGGTGACTATCTGTAGGTGACTATATATATAGTAGGTGACTATCTATGGGTGACTATGGTCCTGTTCCTCTGCTCAGACATTTTTTGCTGACATATGCCATATCTTACAACACCTGGATAGGTATTTTATATCAGCTAACCACATCATATGTTACAGCAATCTGGTGCCCGACGGCACAGTCCATGCAACGTCTGAGCAGTGGAACACGACCTATCTATAGGCGACTATCTGTAGGTGACATGGCTGAAGTGGCAGTAATATAAACCTGTATAGATCGGGTATTGATGGATTCACAAGGTGGGGCTACAAACAATATGACTTGGAATAGAGGGTCACTGTTGTATGATCTGTAACACATTACGGCTACATAAGATTACTACATGCCTCAAGCCCTGCTGTGTGTTCTGGGCCCTGCTCTTAGTTATGTCATCTAGTGTTATCTAGTGTTATGTAGCCCTTATGACAGAGCGTTCAAGTAAAGTCCAACCATATGATCATATTAATGAAAAGATTATCCTCAAATTGGAATCAAAGCACAGTAAGTGTCGGTGATATTCTCACCACTCATCTAACAGAGGACGTACAAACTCTCCTCTAAAAGCAGACAAAGAGATGAGGACAAAGAACAGAACAGCGTGAGGTTGGAGTGTTAAACAATGTCTTCACGAGGCACCCAGAGGCCTGTGGTGTAGAACAGACGACAGAGGGAGACACACACACACAATACCCACGCATGCACACACACACGCACAGATAGATGCACTAACACACACAGATAGATGCACTAACACACAGAGATAGACGCCCTCACACACACAGAGATAGACGCCCTCACACACACAGAGATAGATGCCCTCACACACACAGAGATAGATGTCCTTACACACACACCCAGACGCACACACACACACACACACACACACACACACACACACACACGCACGCACACGCACACGCACACGCACACACACACACAGAGATAGATGCACTCACACACACACAGATAGAGGCACTTACACACACAATGATAGATGCACTCACACACACACAGATAGATGCCCTCACACACACAGATAGATGCACTAACACACACACACACACAGATAGATGCCCTAACACACAGAGATAGATGCTCTCACACACAGAGATAGATGCCCTCACACACACAGAGATAGATGCCCTCACACACACAGAGATAGATGCCCTCACACACAGAGATAGATGCCCTCACACACAGAGATAGATGCCCTCACACACAGAGATAGATGCCCTCACACACAGAGATAGATGCCCTCACACACAGAGATAGATGCCCTCACACACAGAGATAGATGCACTTACACACTGTGACGTAGAAGTCCGTCACTGGCCGCGGGCAGCATTTGGTTCTTTAACGCACGCACACATTCATCACTCCTCCCTGCTCCGTTATAAGATAAGTTAACAATGTGGGTCGACACACAAATTAACTTCTGTCTTAGTACATACATTTCATACTTGTCAGTGTTCATATTTAAGATATGCAATATTTATTATACTTATCAATGTTGTGGATGAGCGCTTTGTTTGTTCATTCTGTTCCTCTCTCTCTCCATCTCTGTAGCTTCTGGGTATGCTGGAAAAGGACCCGAGCTAAGGGATTGGGCTGACTTTATAGTGCCTGTCCCAAATGGCTCATTAATGTAAATGGGCATATTGAAAGATACTGTCAGTAGTGATGTAATGTTGTAAATGTTATGTTGTGGTATTGTTTAAAAAACGTGTTGCAATGTATATCCTTTAGTAGGTTTAGTTAATGGAAAATGTAGGTTTGTATAGTTAATTGCTTAATTAATTAGTGTTAATTGTTCTGAGGGGAGGGGCTAGCCCTACAAAAGGAGCCTCTCTTTCAGTTCATGAGAGAGGCATTTTGGATTGAGCTGTGGATGGGGCAGCATTGTTTTTAAGCTGTACCATAAGGTAGACGTTTGATGGCAGTACTGTTGTTTTTGTTCCGGAATCACCTTGTAAATAAACACCTTTGCACAGAAGAACTTTGCGGCTCCGCCATCTTTTTATTTTGATAGAGGTTAGGTTTTCCAGTTTAGCCTTCTGGCCTACTCTACGTGATATATGGTGGCAGTGGTGGGATGGCGCACCGCAAATCAGTGAATTCCAACAAGAGAGGTAAAGGAATGCGTACAGGATTACGTTCTCAGCAGCAGCATCAACTGGCAGAAAAGGTACCTGAAGTTGAACTGGGGTGGAATACCATGGTATCGTCTGGTGAAGAAGAGGTCAAGTATGGAGAACTAGGAGCCCGACCAAGGGGCCAAACACAACCAGAACCATGTGAGCTACCGGTTGAACCAGCATATACAGCCATAAAAGATCAGCTGACTGAAGGACCAGTTGGGGGACCAGAACCACACCCAACCATGGTAGCTCTTTTCCAACAACTTTTTACCTGCCTTGAGAGGAGGGACGAAGACCTCAAGCAGGAGTTACGGGGTCTACGCCAATCTATCCTCACAGCTCCTCACCAAGCGGAACTCGTCAGTGAGAGCCCAAGATTGGGTCTGCCAACACCAGGACGACAAAGGCTCGACGCAGCAGGGACTTCAACTCCACTGCAGGCTCCCCAAGCAGTAATGAGGCCAGCACCAGGAGACCAGTCCAGCAGTGTTAACGTCCATCTTCCAGCATTCCTGAGGAAGGAGCCAAAGATGCCCTCATACCAGCAGGGGGAGGACATTGAAAACTACCTGGTGAGGTTTGAGCGCATGGCTAAGACGTGGCAGTGGCCTGAGGTAGAGTGGGCCTGCAGGCTTGTCCCATTGCTCACGGGCAAGGCCTTAGAGGCTTACACAGCAATGGATGAGGGGCTGTCCAATGTCTACAAGGGCTTGAAGGAAGCGCTGCTGGTGAAGTTCGATATCTCACCGGAGACCTACCGTCAACGCTTCAGAGCTGCATCAACGCCATCGGGTGAGTCGCCAACAGACGTACCACCGCCTCAAGGGTCTCTACCGACGATGGGTTCGACCGGAAGAGAAGACACAGGATGAAATCGGTGAGGTCATCATCCTCGAGCAACTTCTACAAGTTCTCCCATACGACATTCGAACCTGGGTCCGAGAGCACGAGCCCAAGGACGGGCATATGGCGGCCAAGCTTGCACTGCAATACCTTAATGCACGTAAAGGGGGCCCACCACGACCTGCAGCACCCGCTCCAAGGAGTCTCAGAGACACACGGGACATCAGAGACGCCAGAGATGGTGGAGGTAACTCTGGGGGTTATGTGTCTGGGAGGAGGGAGGTTAGGGATCATGTAGTTTGCTCTGATGGGAGGGGTCTGACCTGTTTTTACTGCCGGCAGCAGGGGCACAAAGCTTCAATGTGTCCCCTACGTAAATCCAAGCTCTCAGGTTACTGTTATGTACCTAGAGAGGGGGATGGTGTTCAGAATAGACAGACTCGGGAAGGGTCAGGCTTGGTACCTGTAAAAGTGAATGGTAAAAGTCTTACTGCAATGATTGACACCGGCAGTTCCCTGTCATTGATCAGAAAAGGTAATGTACCTGTTAATGATATTGATTACGGTCATCAGACACTGATCCAATGTGTTAATGGTGACCAGTTACAGCAGCCCACAGCTGAGCTCACAGTTGAGATTCAGGGTCAGAAATAACTCCTCAAAGTTGGGGTAATGGAGAAATTACCTTTTGAGATGATTTTGGGGAGGGATGTGCCTGTACTCTCTGATCTGTTGGGAAGTGTGGGGGGTCAGCTATATGAGCAGTCAGTTTGCCAGTCTGATGTTCAGGTGTCATGTTCAGTTGTCACTCGTGCCCAGGCCAAAGCTGGTTTACAACCTCTGCCTGACTTGTGTGATAGTCTGTGCGAGGGGGGAACCAAAGGGCCCAGAAAGTCACGCCGCCAGTGGCGCCTTGAGAAGTATGTGGGAACCCCTGTACCTGTTGCTGATGTGTCTGGGTTAGAGGTGCAATGGGATGTTCCGCAAAATTTTGCTACACTGCAGAAGTCTGATGCAACCTTGAAATGTTTGTTTGACAAGGCCTTAGCTGGGGATAGTCAATCTTCATGTGGGGGGATTTACACGGTAGACAACCAAATACCCTACCTTGGGTCAGAGGCAGATAGCAGGAAGTTGGTGGTGCCATCTACCTGTAAACCACTTGTTCTCAACCTTGCACATACAGTTCCATGGGCATGTCATCTTGGGCAACATAAGACCTATCTTAGGCTAGGCTCCCGTTTCTTTTGGCCCTCCATGTATACTGATGTACAAACCTACTGCAAGTCATGCCCCACGTGCCAGAAAACCAGTGCTGTCCGTAGGTCTGACCGGGCTCCTCTGTTCACTGCCAGTTATCTCTACCCCATTCAAGAGAATTGCAATGGACATTGTTGGACCCTTGGAGAAGAGTAGCGCAGGTTACAAGTATATATTGGTGATTTGTGACTATGCCACCCGGTTCCCAGAAGCCTTCCCACTCCGTTCCATAACCACTCCAAAAATAATCAGTGCTCTTGTTCAGCTCTTCTCTCGTGTAGGAATCCCAGATGAAATCCTGACGGACAAAGGGACAAACTTCACCTCGCGACTGATGGTTGAACTCCACCAACAGCTGGGCATTAAAGGCTTGAGGACCACTCCCTACCACCCCCAAACGGATGGGCTCGTAGAGAGATTCAATCAAACGCTCAAGAACATGCTGAGGAAGTTTGTGGCTGACACTGGTAAAGACTGGGATAAGTGGTTACCCTTTCTGCTTTTTGCTTACAGGGAGGTGCCTCAGGCATCGACAGGTTTCTCGCCATTCGAACTCCTCTATGGATGGCCAGTGCAAGGACCACTGGACCTGCTGAAGAAGTGCTGGGAAGGTTCCCCAGTAGCTACCTCAGGACAGGGGATTGTCCAGTTTGTCCTCCAGATGCGAGAGAGGTTGGAACGGTACCGAGAGGAAGCTAGGGCAAACCTTCAGCAAGCCCAGAAGGCTCAGAAGAGAGGGTATGACCAGCACGCTCGCCACAGAGAGTTTGAGCCAGGACAGAAAGTCCTGCTCCTCCTTCCCTCGTCTACCAGCAAGCTCCTTGCGCAGTGGCAAGGACCGTACCTAATCGGGAGGAAGATGGGCCCGGTGACCTACGAGGTGCTGCACTCGGACAAGGGTAAGAAGAAGCAAACCTACCATGTGAACCTTCTCAAGGCCTGGGAGGAGAAAGAGGAACTCTCCAAGGGAAAGTCCTTTCTGGTCCGCAGAGTAGAAGAAGAGGATGAGTCGGATGGGGTCACAGAGGCATGGAAAGAACGAGCAGAGGTCATACTGGCTCACCTGGAAGAAGACAAGCAAGATGAGCTGAAGCAGCTGTTTGGCAAGTATCCGGCCCTCTTCAGTCAGAGACCAGGAAGAACCAAAGTCCTAGAACACGTCATTCGTTTGAAGCCTGGCCAGAACCCTGTCCGCCAGCATCCTTACCGTGTGCCTGAGAGGCTGGTGGTAGCCCTCAAGGAAGAGGTCCACACCATGATAGAAATGGATGTTGTCGAGCCATCTTCAAGTGAATGGAGCAGCCCTATTGTCATTATCCCAAAGAAGGATGGCTCTTTGCGCGTCTGCATGGACTTCCGTAAGGTGAATGCTATCTCCCAGTTTGATGCCTATCCCATGCCCCGCATTGACGACTTACTGGAGAGAATAGGTAGAGCTCATTACATCACCACATTGGATCTCTGCAAAGGGTACTGGCAGGTGCCCCTGCATGAACAATCCAAGGCCTACACTGCATTCCGGACGCCGATGGGCCTGTTCCAGTTCAAGGTCATGCCGTTTGGCCTCCATGGGGCCCCTGCGACTTTCCAGAGGCTGATGGACAAGGTCCTCCAGGACTGTGACGATTACTGTGCTGCTTACTTGGACGACGTGGTGATCTACAGCCACTCCTAGGAGGAGCACATACAGCATCTTAGCAGAGTCCTGGGATCCATGATGCAGGCCTCACGCTTAACCTCCTGAAGTGTGAGTGGGCGAAACAGGAGACAAAGTACCTGGGTTACCAGCTGGGTAAAGGTGAAGTTCGGCCTCAGGTGGACAAAGTGGAGTCCATCAGGAACAGCCCTCAACCCAGAACCAAGACACAGGTGAAGTCCTTCCTAGGTCTGGCAGGGTGGTACCGGAGATTCATTCCGCAGTTTTCGACCATTGCTGTCCCTCTGACCAACCTCACTTCAAAGGTGGCCAGCAACCCTGTGAAGTGGACTGAGGAGTGTGAGGAAGCCTTCATGATACTGAAAAACCGACTGTGCTCATTTCCTGTTCTCCAGACCCCTGATTTTCAGAAGCGGTTTCTCGTGCAGGTGGATGCTTCGGCTGTGGGAATTGGAGCTGTACTGGCCCAAGGGGAGTCAGGAGAAGAGCTTCCTGTGCTGTACCTGAGTCGGAAGCTGTTGCCCAGGGAAACCAGGTATTCTACAATCGAGAAGGAGTGCCTGGCTATAAAGTGGGCCCTAGATAGCCTCCGTTACTACCTTCTTGGGAGGGAATTTGAACTACACACGGACCACAGAGCACTGACCTGGATCCAGACCATGAAGGACCGGAATTCTCGTGTGACCAGAGGTATCTGGAGCTCCAGCCCTTCAGGTTCTGTGTCCGTCACAAGGCAGGAAAGGAAAACGTCACGGCGGACTACCTATCAAGGCTCCCGAACCTGGTCGCTTCAGGAGAGGAGGAAGGTAATGTGACGTAGAAGTCCGTCACTGGCCGCGGGCAGCATTTGGTTCTTTAACGCACGCACACATTCATCACTCCTCCCTGCTCCGTTATAAGATAAGTTAACAATGTGGGTCGACACACAAATTAACTTCTGTCTTAGTACATACATTTCATACTTGTCAGTGTTCATATTTAAGATATGCAATATTTATTATACTTATCAATGTTGTGGATGAGCGTTTGTTTGTTCGTTCTGTTCCTCTCTCTCTCTCCATCTCAGTAGCTTCTGGGTATGCTGGAAAAGGACCCGAGCTAAGGGATTGGGCTGACTTTATAGTGCCTGTCCCAAATGGTTAATTAATGTAAATGGGCATATTGAAAGATACTGTCAGTAGTGATGTAATGTTGTAAATGTTATGTTGTGGTATTGTTTAAAAAACATGTTGCAATGTATTTCCTTTAGTAGGTTTAGTTAATGGAAAATGTAGGTTTGTATAGTTAATTGCTTAATTAATTAGAATTAATTGTTCTGAGGGGAGGGGCTAGCCCTACAAAAGGAGCCTCTCTTTCAGTTCATGAGAGGCATTTTGGATTGAGCTGTGGATGGGGCAGCATTGTTTTTAAGCTGTACCATAAGGTAGACGTTTGATGGCAGTACTGTTTTGTTCCGGAATCACCTTGTAAATAAATACCTTTGCACAGAAGAACTTTGCGGCTCCGCCATCTTTTTATTTTGATAGAGGTTAGGTTTTCCAGTTTAGCCTTCTGGCCTTCTCTACGTGACACACACACAGAGATAGATGCACTTACACACACACACCCAGACACACACACGCACACAGATAGATGCACTTACACACACACACACACACACACACACACACAGAGCTAGACACACACACACACACACACACAGAGATAGACACACACACACAGAGCTAGACACACACACACACACACACACACACACACAGAGATAGACACACACACACACACACACACAGAGATAGACACACACACACACACACAGAGATAGACACACACACACACACACAGAGATAGACACACACACACACACAGAGATAGACACACACACACACACAGAGATAGACACACACACCACACAGAGATAGACACACACACACACAGAGATAGAGACACACACACACACAGAGATAGACACACACACACACACACAGAGATAGACACACACACACACACACAGAGATAGACAGACACACACACACACACAGAGATAGACAGACACACACACACAGAGACAGACAGAGATACACACACACACACACACACAGATACACACACACACACACACACAGATACACACACACACACACACACAGAGATACACACACACACACACACACAGAGATAGACAGACACACACACAGAGACAGACACACACACACACACACACACACAGACACACACACACACACACACAGAGATAGACACACACACACACACACAGAGATAGACACACACACACACACACAGAGATAGACAGACACACACACACACACAGAGATAGACAGACACACACACACACACAGAGATAGACAGACACACACACACAGAGACAGACAGAGATACACACACACACACACACACAGATACACACACACACACACACAGATACACACACACACACACACAGAGATACACACACACACACACACACAGAGATAGACAGACACACACACAGAGACAGACACACACACACACACACACAGACACACACACACACACACACAGAGATAGACACACACACACACACACACAGATAGACAGACACACACACACACACAGAGATAGACAGACACACACACACACACACACAGAGATAGACAGACACACACACACACAGAGATACACACACACACACACACACACACAGAGATACACACACACACACACAGAGATAGACACACACACACACACACAGAGATAGACAGACACACACACAGAGATAGACAGACACACACACAGAGAGATAGACAGACACACACACACACAGAGACAGACACACACACACACACACACACACAGAGATAGACAGACACACACACACACACACACAGATAGACAGACACACACACACACACACACACAGAGATAGACAGACAC